>NC_056733.1:870149298-870449298 GCF_019279795.1 Protopterus annectens
GTGAATGAAAGTAGACCCATACACATACATACACGCACACACACACACACACAAATATATATATATATATATATATATATATATATATATATATAATGGATATAAAAAGTTTACAAACCCCTGTTATAATGTTTTTTGTGATATAAAAAAATGAGACCGCAATAAATCATTTCAAAACTTTTCCCACCTTTAATGTGACCTATACCCTGTACGATTCAATTGAAAAACAAACAAATCTGTTAGGGGAAAAAGTTATAAAAAATAAAAAACGTACAATAAGCTGGTTGCATAAGTCTGCACACCCTTAAACTAATACCTTGTTGAAGCACCTTTTAATTTAATTACAGCATTCTGTCTTCTTGGGTACACACCTGCCATCACTTAAAGAGACTCCGATTAACCCCAAATAAAGTTCAGCTGTCCTGGTAAGATTTTCCTGACATTTAGTCAGTTGCCTGCTACAGCAAAATCCATAGTTCGCACAGAGCTTACAAAGCATCAAAGGGATCTCATTGTTGAAAGGTATCAGTCAGGAAAAGGGTACAAAAAAATGTCCACAGCATTGGATATACCAAGGAACACAGTCAAGACAGTCATCAAAAAGTGGAGAAAATATGGGACAACAGTGACGTTACAAAGAACTGGACATCACTCCAAAATTGATGAAATGACAAGACGAAAACTGGTCAGGGAGGTTGCGAAGAGACCTACAGCAACACTGAAGGAAATACAAGAATTTCTGGCAAGTACTGGTTGTGTACTACATGTGACAATAATTTTCCGTGTTCTCCATATGTCTGGGCTATGAGATAGGGTTGCAAGATGGAAGACTTTTCTTACACAGAAAAACATCCAGGCCCGGCTAAAATTTGCAAAACAATACATCAAGTCTCCCAAAAGGATGTGGGAAAATGTGTTATGGTCTGATGAGACCAAGGTTAAACTTTCTGGCCACAATTCCAAAAGGTACGTTTGGCGCAAAAACAACATTTCACATCACCAAAAGAACACCATAACCACAGTGAAGCATGGCAGTGGCAGTATCCTTCTTTGGGGTTGCTTTCTTCAGCTGAAACTGGGGCTTTAGTCAAGGTGGAGGGAATTATGAACCATTGCAAATTCCAGTCACTTTTGGCCCAAAACCTTCAGGTGTCTGTTAGAAAGCTGAAGATGAAGAGGAATTTCACCTTTCAACATGACAATGATCCCAAGCATACATCCACATCAACAAAAGAATGGCTTCAGCAGAAGAAAATTAAAGTTTTGGAATGGCCCAACGACAGCCCAGACCTAAATCCAATAGAAAATCCATAGGGTGACTTGAAGAGGGCTGTGCACAAGAGATGCTCTTGCAATCTGACAGATTTGGAGCGCTTTTGCAAGGAAGAGTGGGCAAATTTTGCCAAGTCAAGCGGTGCCATGCTGATAGACTCCTACCCAGGAAGACTGAATGTTGTAATTAAACCAAAAGGTGCTTCAACAAAGTATTAGTTTAAGGGTGTGCACACTTATGCAAACAGCTTATTGTACATTTTTTATTTTTTATATTTATTCCCCTAACAGATTTGTTTGTTTTTCAACTGAACTGTACAGGTTATAGGTCACATTAAAGGGTGGGAAAAGTTTTGAAATGATTTACTGTGGTCTCATTTTTTTATATCACAAAATCCTGGCATTTTATCAGGGGTGTGTAAACTTTTTATATCCACTGTATATACACATATACACATTTGCTTACATATATATGTATATATGTAATTTACATCAACCCTCTTTTCCTATTTTCTACATGGGGTCAAGGTGTTGTGTCATCTCTTTCCTTCTCTTTCAATTCAATGGCACTCTCCAACCTTCTTCGACAGTCATGCCTGACTGTCACAGGTCTTCTTTCGATCTATCCATCTCTTTGCTGGTTGTCCTCATTTCCTTTTGCATTCTTCCTATCCCTCCCAAATTTTCTTCAACAGATTTTCTTCTACTTTCCTGCATATGTGTCTAAACCACCATTATCTGTTTTCTTTGTCCTTCTCTGCAACTGTCACTATTTGAGCTTCTGCTCTGATATCCTCATTTCTTTGTAGGTCCCACAGTATGCATCCTATCACCCATCTGAAGCACTTCATATCCATCACCTTGAGATTCCTCAACTGCTCTATCTTCACTGCCCAGGATTCTGTAGTCATCTGAGATACAGCTTTCTCTCCATTCTGCTATGAGTACCCTCAAGGGCCATTTCTCCCCTATCTCGCCCAAGATCTCAGTCATATCTGCTGTGACCTCACCTAAGCCTAATGCTTTCCCTGACTTCATTTACCATAGTGCTTTTCTTACTTTTTCTACATGGGACTCGTTCTCTTCTTTCATCATAGTCTGTGTCTGGGGCAGTACAGCTTCTATGGGGCAGTCTTCATTTAGAAGGTGCTGGAAGTACTCCTTCCATCTGCATTTGACGCCCTGTGGACTGGTGAGCAAGTTGTTGCTGGCATCCCTTATGAAGGGTGTCTGATTATCTTCTTTACCTTTCTGTCTTTGTCTTGCACCCTGACAAGAGTTTCTTTGTGCCACCTGAGTCACCTTCCAGACGTTGGCAGAATGCCTCTGATTCCTTGCTCTGTGCTACTGCAGCTGCTATCTTAGCCTCTCTGTTAGCCAACCAGTATTCCTTCTTTGCTTGGTCTGTCTTTTCTGTCTTCCACTTTTTCCTGAACTCCTTTCTTTAGATAACTTTCTACTCTTCAGCATTCTATCACCAGCTTTCCTTATATCCTTTCCATACCTGGCTCTGCTGCATACCTGTTCTGTAGTCCTCACATATGCTGTTTTGAGGCACTGCCATTCTTCTTCAACGCCACCTATTTCCTCTTCTTCCAGAAGTGCCACAGCCCCCTCCTGCACCACATCAGTAATGCATGCTAACCCTAACCCTACAATGTAACATAAAATAAAATTCTGCAACACTGCAACAACGAACCCGAACTCTTATGCTTTCTCTCCAGTCTTCAGTCTAGTGTTGCATGTTGGCCACTCCTGTACGTTATCTTATGACTGTCTGCCTTGCTGAACCATGTGTTGGCCACCATCAAGCCATTTGCCACATAAAATCTGGAATGGCCTCACCTTCTGTATTCCTGTTGCCTTCCCATGTGGCTCAGGCAATCCTCATATCCTGTTCAGTCTGTCCCAATATGTGCATTTAGGTCCACCATTTTCAATATCAACACATGTTGTCCTACTTTATCTAGTAGGTCTTGCAATTGCTGCCTGAATGCATTTTTTTCCTCACTATTACAACCCTGCAGGGCCCAGACTGACATTATGAATATAGCCCTAACCTTACACTGAAGACTGATTGCTACGAGTCTGGCACTAATTCTGATGACATCTCTCACTGCCTTCTGAAGCCTCTCCCTCAACACAATTCCCATACCATTTCTGGCCTCTTCTCCTCCTAAGTAGTAAACTCTAGATCCCCAAGCAAAGTGGCTTTGCTGCACTACCCTTCAATCCTGTGTCCTGGATACAGAAAATGTCCGGCCTCATCATATCATTACACTGTGACCTGTCAAAAAACTTATACTGACAGCAACAATCCTTAGCTCATGTTCGTCAGGTTGACTGGTTTTACATCCAGCTTTTGCTCAACACAGCTATCCCAGGTAACCCAGGCTAACTGGACACCGGCCGGTCAGTAGCTTATTGATCCAGGGGTGCTGTGTTTTATGGCAGGCACACATTGGACAACAGGGGTACATAGACCCCTTCCACTGTTGGCCTGGGTCCCTGAGTAGGTCAGAGTAGTCCAGGTCCTCAACCAACTTATCAATGGCAAATACCCATGCCCATTTTTGGCGACATTAGTCAATGTGACCAGATCACCTAGAGCCAGTTTTTACACCATCAAATGGCTAGGCCTTACACTGCGTGCAGCCTGTGATGCATGTTCTCCTATCTAGAAAATAATGAGCAGCACAGTCGATGCCCAAAGTGTTTGGTCTAGACAACTCCTCAGCCCAATAATATTTATACTAACTCCAGGGTCATACAAGCAGTACACAGGACATACCACTCCAATAACTGCATATTCAAAGCAGCATCATTCAACAGGCTGTATTCGTAGGTTCATAGGTAGGTACTAGACTATTGGCCCTAGGGCCTATATAAGCCTAGCCAAATGGTACCTTGGCTTTTGCCACCCAGGAAAATAATTTTCCTGTGCCCCTGTCAAGCAGAGCCACAGAAGTGATCCCCAGGGTGAATTTTCTATCTCCCATCCAGTCATCAAGATTTTTCTTGAAGAATGCTAATGAGGAGCTTTGTTTGATATAGATAGGTAGTTTGTTCCAGTGTATGGGAGGTCTCTGAGACAGGAATCTATCCCTCCAGCATGTTCTGTTTATTGTGGTGACAAGGTTTAGGTCCCTAGAGTGTGTAGGGCGGAGGGATTGGGACTTCTTTAAGTGGAGCATGTCCAACAGCTCTGGGTTTGACATAGCTTTGTATGTTAGGCAGAGATCACCTCTGAGTAGGCAATATGCGACAGAGTAAAGCTGGAGTTTTTTGAGACGGTCTGCATAGGGTATCTGTTTGAGGCCGGTAATCCTCTTTGTGAAGTATTTCTGTGGCCTTTCCAGTTGTTGTAGAGGTCTTATGAAGTACATACCAAAAGGGGCATTGTACTCTATAATGGGTCTAATGAGTGATGAGTAGAGGGGAACAATGACCTCTTTTTTTCCTGGATGAGAAACCTTTTGTGATGAGGTGTGCCACATAGAAGGATTTACTGACTACTGTGGTGATGTGATTATCAAAGGAGAAACTACTGTCCACCTGTGTCCCAAGGTCTCTTATCACACTTTTTGTGTTACGTAGACTACCGCCTATGTGGTAAGTTCATGGGTACAGAGTTTTTACCAAAAGGGATGACAATGCACTTTCTGGCATTGAGCTTGAGGCCATGGCTTTGATACCAGGCATCTGTCTCAGTGAGGCCCTTTTGTAGGATGTCCACATCGTTAGGAGTTTTGATTATGGCTCCTAGTTTGCAGTCATATGCAAACTTTTCTAGCCAAAGACCTTCTGTGTTAGCCTGTACGTCAGAGAAGTAGATACCAAACAGGAGAGGACCTAGGACTGAACCCTGTGGTACTCCACTTGTCACTGGATTGAAGTTGGATTTAGAGTCTGCTACTTTCACAGTGTGGGTTCTGTCAGTGAGCCAGGTGGCAACCCATCTTGTGACATAGGGATTTATACCTAGTTTAGTGAGTTTGTCTATAATTCCAGAGTATGGGATGGTGTTGAAAGACTTGGCGAGATTTATATAGGCTGTGTGTGCACCTTACCCTCATCTATGGCTTTGGTGACCGCTTCAAAGAAGTCTATCAGGCAAACAGGCAACATTTCAAGAACTATGCAAATCACTACTTTTACTTTATGCACTGAAATCTGTGAAAAACAGCATTCAGTTCTAATACATGCTGTTGAAGGATGAGGCCCTGTGTCTTCACTTAACAGCCTGAGCACTGCAGAAGCCAGCAGGTGAAAGTATGAATAAGAGGCCAATACAGGCTCAAATTCCCCCTCCCCCAGCATGAAAAGCACCTCAATCTGCCGTCATACCGAAACCAAAGGTACATTGCGAAAGTACAGCAGTGGTAAGGCCTAAGAGATTCACCCCATTACACCAAACAGTGAGCGCACACTCTAGCCTGATTCAAGCACGTGTTTGGGAGAGTACAGGCATTCTAATTCTGCAGTACTGACATCGCTTTGGTCATGCATATATCAGGGCTGTATGGAATGCAGGAGGGGGCAAAGCCACCAAGCAAAATCCCTCAGTGATTGTCTGAATGATGGCCTTAAGGTGACTAGCTATCACCCACGGGATTAAATGGTCATAATTGGTAATGGGAAGACTCAAAGTTGTGAGGTGCAGTGAACAAAAATATAAACAAAAAAATGTAACTGTAAGCTGAAGGCAGCATAAATACAATGAAAATAAGCAGACAGTAATGTGGATCTCAGGAGAATCAGCATTGGAGAAATGGCAGATGAATAACAAAAATGGTGTTAGCAGAGTGACAGGAAAATATGAGCACTAGAAAAAGGCCGAACTATAAAGAGAAGACAAGTGACAAAAAGAGAGTAATAGTGATGAGGAACTGTGCATAAGAAGGAAGCAGAATGAAGAACCAAAAGAAATCAGGTAGGGAATTAGGATAAAGGAGAAAATTATGGTAAAAGTGAAAAAAAATGAGAGCGGAATGACCACAGCAAAGAAGAAGTGAAAAAAGATGGCGTATAAGGAAGAATGGCAAATGACATTAATAAAATGTGTACAGGGCAGGGGGGGAGGTTGGACAGTGAAATTATTAAATAGTAAAGTTTGTCATGTCAAATGCCAAAATATTAAAAAAATCACTGTTACCTCATGCCATCTTAAGTTACTTTGGTGAGAAAATCAATTAAATCCAACACGCAATAAATAACTTATTAAAGCTACCTACATAAATTGGGAGAGGCATAAAATATAGGCGCAGTGGGACGGTATCAGTAATGCCACAAGAATTTTCTTCTATGTTCTACTTTTATGGTAGATTCTTACTTTTTATTATTATTTTATTATTATTATTATTATTATTATTATTACTATTAGTTACTCATAAGTTTCTCATATGTAAGTGCACTATGTTTTTTAGGGAGAAATCTTGCAATGGTGTAAACCAATGGACACATTTTTGGGAAATATGTCATTCCTGACAACAACTTCAAGTTGTTATGACAACATATCATGCTGTGCTATTATTTTATTTTATTTTCTTCTAAATACAACTCTACTACTTAACCAGACATCTGGGATGTAATATTTTATAAGTCAAACATGCAATAATTTCTTGAGCAGAAGCATTTTGGAGAACGGCAGCAACTGCACAAGCAGAATGAACTACACACCCTGAAAGTTCTGCGGTATTTGTCACAACAGATGGCAACATAATGGAAAGTTAGACGATGTTTACTTTGTGACTGAAAACCCTGGTTTTCTAGCATAAAACTAGGTGTGCTACTTGACCCTTCCTAAATTGTCATTCTAATGTCAACAGTTCTGCCAACAGCTCTGCATACAAAGTTAACAAACTAATCTTCCCACATAGAACTTAAAAAAAAATCCATTGCCAAAAACATATTCCAACCCAAAATAGAATGTCTCCTTTTCTAGTTAAGAAACACCCACAATACCAAGAAGTTGTGGAATTAACGGGGATAGGTCATAAGCAGAATTCCCTTCTAGCAGATGTGAATGTCCAGGCCCCCCAAGATGCACATCAGATCCACGATGGCTCCATGAGGTGGCTGGTAAACCTGGCGATGGATATGGGGACACTGGGTAGGGAGCCACAGGATGATGTAAGAGGGAGAAACCCCCCCCCCCAAAAAAAAAATCTGAGAGAGCTAGTATTTGAAAAATAAAAAACTATTCCTCTTTTTTGACCCTCCTCTATGATTTTAAAAGGGTACTACTATGATTTCATACACACAGAGATTAACATGTATGCTGAGAAGTCACAGGGTTGAGGGCCTTTTTTAGTGGAGGCCAGGATAAAAAAGGTCTACACATAAATATTACAGCAGTTCTGACAAAACAGTTCAGGTCCAGTAAATGACAAACTTTATAACACATAAATGTAAGCCTGGCTCCACTGCAGAGAGGACAGACCTCTGACAGTCATCTAGGTCACTGAGCTTTGAAAAGCCAAGAAGGAGGGACAGACAGGAATGAAGACTAATGGCTTGCTCATCTCTCTCGGGGAGCAAACGTGGAGGTCAAATTTCTTCAGCGGAGATCGCTGAAACTACCTCCCTTGCTTGAAGTTGGTGGGTGGGTTCACTAGCTGGTGCATGTTCCTTCCGGAAGTGAGGGATCACCCAGCATGATCAACTCACTGCACCCCCCCCCCCGTCTTCCTTAAAGTACATGAGTGTGCATGGGAGGTAGGGAATATGCAAAAATACAAAAATACTCCTATTGGTTGTTATCACTGATGGCCTCTCCCAGTCAGCTCTCGCCCTGGTGATGGAAAAAGAACAGGCCAGCTAACTGTAAGTCTGATGTATAGCAGGCATTAGGAGCAAAGTGTGTAAAAATACTTCAAATTTAGTTATTCAACATGTTAAATTGAAACTGTGTGTAAAACTCTGTTCTCTAGATGTGTGGAATTCAGTTACTCTACAGATTTATGTAAATTAATAACTTCTGTGCCTTTGATTAAGATCACAGCAAAAACGAGTAATTGCTCAAGCCCACTTATCCATGTAAGAAATGTTAAGCAAGAAAGTAAATAACTGATCAAACATTCTCATATCCTCTGGTCCAGTTCATGTGATTTTGGGATTCTCCGTTTAGATGCAAGGTAAAGTGTTTCTCTTTACGCTTCTGCTAGGCAATAAGAACTGTAGCTTCAGATGTGATGTTTAACAGTAAATGCTCACATAGTTAAAGGCATGAAAAGTCTGAAATAAGAAAGCATATAACAATCAGGAGTTCTGAAATATCTCTAGCTGATACATTGGCAAGAATAAATATTGCTTTACAAGATACAAACTGCAATTCCACAGTGGTTGGTGATTCAAAATTGTTATAATTTAAGCTTTTCTACTATGTACTGTTACTTCATTCTCCAAACTGGTGAAAGAGAATATTGTGGTGATCTCTTTTATAATTCCCAGGCAAAGGGTATTACAAGATGGACTAGCACACAGCTGCATATCTGAAGACGTACACAAACATGCTAGGGCTGGGCACACACACACTTAATACAGGGACAGGTCAGTCCTAACTGAAGGAGATACACTTCATAGCTAACAATTTGCTGAACTTGCTTTGCAGTGTCAGTGATGCTTTGACTGTGAGTTCACCATAACAGATATGAAGTCTAAGAAAACACTAGGGTAAGGAATTGTTGGTAAAGTATACATTAATAATGATAGTCAAGTCAGCTACTAACACTGTGACAGACAAGTTGTAAGTATGGCCTAGGAATTGTTTTACAATTTTTTTATAGAATTTAGTAAACCAAAGACAAATTCTATTAGGTCTAAGGCTTTTATGACTGGTTAAGACATCCCGCAGCCAAGTAATATCTTTAAGATTAGATTTTTACATGAAATGTTAGGAAAAGAGAACAGCTACATGGCTCATTGGTAGTTACCAGGTATGCATTCCAGGAGACTATTATGGAGCTCAGCTCAAATTCCCAACTGCTCCAAAGCACCATCTGGTCAAGTAACTTGCTCAAGGTCACACAACAGGCAAATGAAGGTGAAAGGATTCAAATCCTGTACCCTTGGTACAGGAACCAGCTCATGAAAATGTCGGAGCTTTAGTCCTCTGTACCAGTTGACAGACTACATACAAAAAGTAAGGAAGAGTTGTGAAGTAATTTTAAAATCTTCTCAGTGATGAATTGATTAAGGAGCTCATGACAATGTCAGAGCTTTAGTCCTCTGTACCAGTTGACAGACTACATACAAAAAGTAAGGAAGAATTGTGAAGTAATTTTAAAATCTTCTCAGTGATGAATTGATTTAGGAGTTGCAAATAAGTTAACAGTTTGCATAAGCATATGATTTATAAATGCCAAACACAGGGACAAAAAGACAAGAGTTTTCTTTTTCTAAAACTTCCTTGGGTTTTTAAAAGTTTTTCTGGTCCTACCTAGTATTGACCATTCATCTCCCAGTTCACTTCTTCATTGCTTCCATCCTAGGTCACATTTAGTACCCCATCACCTTCTGCTGGGGGGACTCCCTCTAAATGCAGGGTTTGACTAACAGGCTGTTTTTGTGACTGGCAGTGGAGGGCTAAAGTCAGCAGTCGGTCATCCTTGGCTACTTCCAAACCCTTCCTTGCATCAGCCAATGAGCACATTGCACCCTGCAATGTGAGACCCAGCTGAGTATGAGAACTACTGATGGCGCCCCACCCCACCTCCACTCTCAATCTCCAACCAGCTACAGTCTGAACTTCCCTTGGCAAGCCCTATCTTCCATGTCTTTGTACCTTGGGGCAACTGCCTGGCCATCAGTCAGGTAGATCTCAAGCAAGATGATTTAACCTGAACCCTCCTAGTAAGATGGGCAAATGAGCATTCAGCCACTCATAATCCCTCATAAAATGACTCCACCTTCTATTCACACACATACGTTAACTATGCACAGCCAGGGCTCCAACCTTCTATAAAACAGAACCAGCTGCAACAGTATTCTTGGCCTTCTCCAGTACAAAAACTAATTTTGTTGACTTTTAATAATGCGTTGGTTCATTTCTTATTAATATGAATCAGTTTTTACCTTTTTCAGTTTTGATATTTCCATTAACGCTAATCCTGATCTCTTAGTTTTCTAAAAAGGTAGACGGTCATCCAGACTGTGCCTGAAAATGGTCTATAGTGATCGGTGTACTACCCTGCTAAACAAACTAAAATAAATAAATAAAAATAAATGGTCACCCAGCACTGTTTATTAGCGGTTACTGGATAATGTTTGTTTTGTAGGTTTATTAGGGTATTTAAGACAGTATGGTAGCCGTAGTTTCTGCCCAGGAGCCTTGTAGGATCGACCATACATCAGTTTGCTGAAGCTCAGACAGGTACAGCTGTTTCTGCTGTGGAATGGGCCTAAAATGCCAAAGTTCAGCTAGGAACTTTAAAAACATTACAGAACAAATACAACATTAGCAGACTGGAGTTCCGCTGTGGCGACCCCTAATTAGGATAAGCCAAAAGACACAACAACAACAGAACAAATACAAAAATGTGACAGAAGAGTAGCTGCCTAGTACAGGTAGCCACACAGTGCAACCATGGAATTTAGTGAATTTACTGGTTATTAGTAGGTCGTAAAGATAATGATTATGATTCCTGCACACCAGATTAGGCTGAATACCGTCTTGGACTAAATGTGGCTAAGCCGAGTCAGACGGTATGCCGGACAAGTCATGATGATGGAGGATCTACAAAAAGAGATTATTTTTTGTGAAAGATCAAAATTTGTTCATAAGGTAATTATATTTATCAATAATGGCAGGATGCAGAAGGCATACAATATCAAAGGTTAGTATTATCGTGGATGCAAAGCTGGGCAATAAGCTGGGAACATTCTTGGTCATCTGTTTCAAATGAAATGTCATTGACTGAGCACTGGATATAATCTTAAAATAAAAGCAGTATGTTATGACTATTGGTCAGGCCAGTGTAGTTAAAAAAATATAATGTGAAGAAACTTTGTCTGTTACCACTTTTGGTTTTATCCAGGACTCACTGAGCCATGGCAAAAGCTATCCCAGCTTACTGGGCAAGACATCAGTATTGTGCAGTATGAATTTTAATCTGAAACTAGTACAGCTGTAAGATTTGTGGGGTGCTGCTTAGTTACAGGTATTTATCAAGGTAAAACTGTCAGGGCACCAGTTAGAATTTGTCTCCAAAGACTACTGAATAACTGAATAAGTAGTCAAGGAGAAAGTGACCACATAAAGCTGTCACAAACAACATAAAGCCCAGGCTATATTCTCTGACCAGGTAAAACACACTTAAATATAAGGGAAGGGTTACATTATCACTGGCCTAGCAGGAAATGATACGTAGGGAGTGTTAAAATGGCTGACACAAAATGGTAATTCAGTAGCTTTACCAGGCAAATAAAAGTAAATACATCAGCAGGCAAATCACAGCTACAGCTGGCACTGTTTAGTGATGTCCCTCCCCTTTGTTTTAGGGACTGTGAGTCAGGGGTGACTGATACTGTCTCACTAACATCCTGAAAGGAATCTTTAACAACCTAATGCCCAAGGATGGAGTTCTGAAACATTCAGTACCTCACAGTGCATGTCTTTTTAGACAAAAAACCTTGTTTATAGGTTCATAGGTTCACACAAATTTACTAGGCTAATGAACACAAGGGCCTTTTTAAGCCTAGCCATGCATCCCAAATCTCTGACAAGTTCTGATACCGTTGATAAGTGTAAGCATGGGCCTGGGAGATGAACCATTTACAGGTTACCTCTGTCTATTAGAGACATAGGTGCCAAACCAGGGATGAATTTCCAGCTTCCCAACCAATTGTCCAAGCTGCACTTGAATTGGCTTAGGGAGGAACTCTGCTTCACATGGATGGGGAGCCTGTTCCACAGACAGGGTAGCCTCTGGGATACATACCTATCTCTCCAGCAGGTCCTCTTTATATGACATGCAAAGTTTAAGTCTTTAGAACGGGTAATTCTGGTGCTGTTTGTTTTGTGGATATGCAGGAGGTCCATCAGAGTGGGGTCGGACAATGCCCTGTATGCCAGTCATAGATCTTCCCTCAAGGGAAACAGAATACAGGGATATGGCCTTGAGGTGGTCTGCACAGGACATATTACTTACACCCTGTATTCTTTTAGCGAGGAACCTCTGTGGACATTCCAGTTGTTGGATATGCCTGGTTAGGTACATACCAAAGGGGGCGTTGTACTCAATGATAGGTCTGATGAATGCCAAATACAGTGGAACAATGACTTCCTTGGACTTAGATGCCATACCCTTGTTTATAAGTTGCGCAACACAGAATGATTTCCTCACCACTGTAGACACGTGATGATCAAAGACAAGATTACTATCCATGTGTCTCCATAAGTCCCTGACTACTGGGTCAACTCTAAGGGGTGTGTTGTCAATATGATAGTTACCGGGGATGGATGACTTCCCAGAGGATACTATTATGCATTTCTTGGCATTTAGTTTTAGTCCTTGGCTTTGACACCAGTTGTCTGTCTGTCTGTGTCAGCCCCTCCAGGAGCACATCTGTGTCAATGTGAGACTCAATGACAGCTCCTAATTTGCAATAATCTGCAAATTTAGTCGGCCAGAGACCAATGACACTGGCCTTGACTTCTGAGAAGTAAATGCCAAAAAGGAGGAGTCCAAGGACTGATCCCCGAGGGAATCCACTTGTGACTGGTCTATTTGTAGAGTTGGACTCCCCAGTTCTAACTTCCTGTGTCCCGTCTGTGAGCCAGTTGGCTATCCAGTGGGTGACATACGGGTTTGTACCTAACCTCTTGAGTTCGTCAACAATACCCCAGTGGGTTTTGTGTCAAACGCCTTGGCCAGGTCAAAGTAAGCAGTGCGAATGACTTTGCCCTCATCCATTGCTTTGGTGACCTTCTCGAAGAAGTCCACCAGATTCAGTAGGCATTATCTGCCCCTGACAAACTGGGTTAGGTCCAGTGTCTGGAGGTTTACTATATCTCTGTTGATCATCTCCATGAGAATTATTTCCATGGCTTTATATATAAAACTAGTGAGACTTATGGGTCTGTAGTTTCCAGGGGCTGTAGATGGTCCACCTTTGTGCAGAGAGATGATTGTTGCCTTTCTCCATTCATGAGGCACGAAGCCTGTTTGGAGGCTACAGTTGAATAGTAATTCCAGAGGCCCTGATAGGTCATGTTCATGCTATTTAGAAGGCATCCTGGGATATTGTCTGGGTCCATTGATGCAGTGTTCTTGGTCTTAGAGAGAGCATTAAGGACCTGTTCCCCAGTGATAGTAGGGGGAGTTATATTTGATGATATTTCCTGAGGGAAGGTTGAGGTTGAGAGAGGGGTAAAGTTGGAGCTGAATTTATCAGCCAGGAGGTTTGCTATACCTTCTGGCTCAGTATAGGTGGCTCCATTTACAATGAGCTCTGCACACAATTGTGTATTTCCTTTGAAGTTACAGGCATAGCTAAAGAATGCTTTGTGGTTGTCCTTGGCCTGGGAGGCCAACCTTGCCTCAAATTTGACTTTGGTAGACTTTATTTGTCTTCTGAGTTGTTTGTTTAGTTTGATGAGGGCTTTTATTCTGCTGGGTGCTGCACCTTCTAATTTTTGCCATAATGTTCTTCCTCCTGTTATACAGGTGACTGATTTTGTGATTCCACCAGGGTAGCTTGTTTTTGAGTAAGTTCTGTACTTCTTCCTGGTGGGTACAGCTGCCTCTATGCAGCTATTAACATGCTTGTACAGGGATTCTGTGAACAGTTCTGCATAGGCAAAAGTGTTTTCAGGGTTTATGGGAGCTTGACATTTTGCCATGTTCTCACTTAATAGCAGGAGGTTAGCCTTAGTATAATTCCTGAATATTCCAGGTATAGCCAAGGATCCACGTTTTATTTTTACTTCAAAGGAGACCATTTTGTGGTCTGACCTTACCAGGGAAGACATTACAGTAAGAGGTGTGCAGCAGTCTCCCATATTAGTGAGGACCAGATCCAGTATGGTTGCACCCCTGGTTTGTGTATTGACTCTCTGGTCCAGGAAGTTTGTGTTTACAAAATCCAGGAATCTCTGTGCATGTACGTTTGGTGTCGTATATGATTCCCAGTTTATACTAAGGTAATTAAAGTCACCCATGAATATGGTACTGGGTTTGAAGGTTAGTATTTATATGGTTTACTAAGGTATGGTTGAAGAGGGTTTGGTCGAACCCACTTCAGTCGAAGTCCGGAGGCCGAACGGCGACAATGTCAATCCTGACATTGTTGAAGTACGAATCTCGCCCTTATCTCGACCTATGTTAAGCCTGTTCCGAGGTTGAAGTCGAGTTGTATTTCGACAATGTCGGGATTCGACATTGTCGGTTTCATGGACGTGGGTTGATGATCCCATCATTCGACGGGGTCCGGTTCGACTTTACCATAGTAAAGCGTTTCTACTAAGTTGAAATACATGGTATGCATTTCCTGGGTCATACAAGGGGACCTACAGTTTGCAAGGAAGTGGTATTGGATTTTTACCTATGGTGATTTGAACATGGATTAGCTCAAGTGCACTGTCCTGTTCGACCAGCCTTGAAGTATATTTATTTTTGATGTAAATAGAGACACCTCCACCTTTAGTCCCGGCCTGTGAAGTAGCTGGCCTAAATGCGTGGAAGGCATTATAACCTTGCACTGTCAGTGTGCTCTCTGTGGCTTTAAAACATGTCTCAGTGACTGCACAGACATCAGCATTCTAGGAGCTTCTAGGGAGTGGAGTTTTTTGTTTAGACTCCTAGCACTGAGCAGTTAATACCTTTAGATTTTCTTGGTTTTGATATGCTATGTCGGAAGTACTTTCAGTTTGTAGCACCCATTAATATGTCTCCATCACAAAACATATAGTGTCCACAAATGTGAGGTTTTCAAGCCCCAAAGTAGAGTCTATTCATTTCACATAAACCCATTTTCTTCACAAGAAGACAAATAAGAACAACAGTTCCTTTGCATAGCATTTCAACTTTTATGAGTTAGTTTATGATGTGTATAAGTGAACTGAGGAGACCTGCATCAGTGTTCACGCCCTCTATTACATGACAAGGCTCAATGATCTGTGATTGGTATGGAGTTTGCCTATCTACTTTAGTTCTGTCTCTATCTAGTTCTTACATCATAAGATAAAAAAACACAAAGCTGTACTATTAATAAAAAAAAAAAAAAAAAATGACCAAATGCAGCTTTTATTGAAATGTGCTTTTGCAGTGGAGGTGAGACCACCGCCATGTGAAACTTTGTACCTCTCACCCTCCTACTAATAAGTTCTAACTCTAAGGTTGAGCATCCCCAAAGAAAAGAGAAACAGCATCCCGTTTATATGGTTGGGTGTTTAAAAAGAGAGCAATCAGTGACATGAAAAAAGTATGTAATTGATTTCCTTCAGAGGTCACACTGAACTGTTAACGAGCTCCTTCCTGTAACCACATGGTAGAGGGTTTGATTCCTTCTACCTCCATTTCCATATTGTGTGACTTTAAACAAGTGTTGTAATCAGAAAGTGCTACCCAGTCTCCCTTGAAAAGGGACATCTGTGTCCAGTGAGCTTATCAGGTTAACAAAATAAAAACCTCAGAGAAGTATAATTTAATGTAGGTCTACGTGATGTATGACCCACTTAATTTTGTCTTTAAAGTTATATAACCTACCATACTGTAGTTGCACCACTGCCTTCTCTGTAAAAGAATTCAAGATTCAAACTTTGGATACCACCACAGTAATAGTGGTATTTTTAAGATATAGTTTTGGTGGCCTGAAAAGCATTCTCATTTCTGGGTTCATGCATTTTGGTGTAGTTCGCAAAACCTGCAAGGACAGCAATGGTTGTTCTTTGTCTTTCGGCTTTTTCCCGGTAAGGGGTCGCCACAGCGGAACTCCGGTCCGCTAATGATTGGCAGTAGATTTTTTACGAAACGCTGAGGTGCCAGCTCGACACCCAACCTTCAACAAAGGCATGCCCATTTATGCACGCATGTCTTTCGAACGCTACCCAACCGCGGGGAGGACATGCAGACTCCACACAGAAGGCACTCCCAAGCCAAGCCCAGAATCGAACGGGAGAACCTCTTGATGTGAGGTAACAATGCTACCGCCATACCACCGCAGCATACAGCAATGGCAAGGCAGCAAAAATACAGCTGAGTTTTAAGCTGAATTACTTAAAAGATAGCTCTCATATCACTACAAAAAGTAAGTCCATGTGGTGATGTGAGGTAAATAACCTTCCCTTCATAATGACAATAGGTTGTGTAGTGTTTCACAACAGACTTGAAACTTCATAATATACTTTGCATTCCATATTACAGCAATACCTGGTGCATAGTCCATTCACAGCAGTAAGACAGCAATACCTGGTGCGTAGTCCATTCACAGCAGTAAGACAGCAATACCTGGTGTATAGTCTCTTCACAGCAGTAAGACAGCAATACCTGGTGCATAGTCCATTTACAGCAGTAAGACAGCAATACCTGGTGCATAGTCCATTCACAACAGTAAGACAGCAATACCTGGTGCATAGTCCATTCACAGCAGTAAGACAGCAATACCTGATGCATAGTCCATTCACAGCAGTAAGAAAATGACTGAAGAGCATTAGAGACGTAAATGTCATCACCCCAAAACGTATGCTGCAATTTTCAACACTCAGTGTCACAATCCATCTTCCACACATTGTGGTAGAGTCAAAAAACTTCTCACTGACTTGTACAGACAGGAAAAAGACCCCAAAACAGAAACATGTGTGGCCAGTGTAATGAAAAATATCATTCTGTAAACATTGCAAGGATGACAGCTCTTAGTAAAGCCAATATGGTGTTTTAAATAAGACATGTTTTGGGTTTGGGAGACGTAACAGAATATTTCCGTTTCTTTTAGAGAATGCTTGAAAATGTGCCACTCTGTCACAGAAACCTGAATAGCAGGTGATATACACCCAAATCCAGGTCCAAACTCAAACCTTACCTCAATCCCAAACACTCCACTCACCCCAGGCCGCCAAACTACTCCTCATAAACAAATCTCCTTCTATTCTACTACTACCCGAAGCATTCTCAACAAAGTTATCCAATTTCACGCATGGACAGCAAATCATACACCAGATATCATCGCAGTAACAGAAACCTGGCTTAAACCTCACAACCTAGATAATGATATCCTCCCCCTGGCTATAACACAATACGCCTTGACCGTAAAAACAAAAAGGGTGGAGGGGTTGCCTTACTTTTTCTCCCACTACACATCCCATCCCATCTTTCTCCCCAGCAGAAATACTGGCAGTTAATATTAAAAATACAGTTGTGTACACCTACCATAAATGTAGATGTTCGAGTATATTCACTGTTGCAGTCATCACATTTGGGTTATCTGCATGCAGTAGCCCTCAGTCGGCCTGATTAACAAAGTCTTGGGTCCTATGTCAGTTGCTGTCTCCTCTTCCATGACGTCAGGTCGTCAGGGGTATAAAACATGCAGCCGATGTCATTACATCAGTTTTTCTTGCCCCAGATGTCAGGTGCCCCCCTAATGGGAAGCAATTAAATCTATAAATATACAAGGTTATACCTCCCAACAAAAAAGCAAATACACCAAAAAGCTTTTAAGCATTGTAAAGGAGAGAAGCGGTATAGCCAAAAGAAGTGTGGGGGCTGGAGGGAGGGTAACCAGGAATGCAACAGTGAATACACTCGAACATCTACATTTATGGTAAGTGTACACAACTGTACTATGTTCTTCGTGTTTCACCACTGCAGTCATCACATTTGGGTAGCTAAGGATGGGAGGAGGAATTTACATAGCATTAGGAAAAACTATAAGGCCCTGCAAGACTGCAATGGCAAAGCCAGCTCTGGATTTAGAGAAAATTGGCAAATGGTAATGCTTGGTGAAAGCATGTACAGAACTCCAGGTAGTAGCATCTAGGATGTCCCTGGTAGGTACGCCTCTGAGAAAGGCTGTAGAGGTAGATGCAACCTGGTTGAGTGGGGTCTGATCCCCTGTGGGATAGGTCTCCCATGGTGCGTATAGCAGAAATGAATGCAATGGCCAATCCATTTGGAGATGGTTTGCTTTGAAATAGCCTTCCCCTCTGTCCCTGCAGCAAATGTCACCAGCAGTTGTTCAGATTTCCTTTGAGGTTTAGTCCTGTCCAAGCAGAATCTAATTTGTCTGTGCATATATAAGGAGTGCAGTATCCATTCCCCTTTGTTCTGTGGATTAGGAAAGAAGGTTGGCAAATGAATGGACTGATTACGGGCCACACTGGATACCACCTTTGGCATGAAAGAGGGATTGGTCCTAAGGGACACCCTGTCCGCATGAAAAATGATGAAAGGCTCCACTGCCATAAGGGCCTGTAATTCAGATACCCTTCTCGCTGAAGTGATTGCTAAAAAGAAAGCTGTTTTCCAAGAAAGGAATTTTAAATCTGCAGTAGCAGCTGGTTCAAAAGGAGGAAGGGTGAGTTTCTCCAATACAAAGTTAAGGTCCCAGGCTGGAATTGGAGCGCTCCTGGGTGGTCTTAAATTTTTGGCCCCTCTGAGGAACTGCTTGAGCAGTGGATGAGAGAAGATGGGAGGTTCTGTGTTATAATGAGCTGAAATGGCTGAGGCGTGAATTTTTATTGAGGAAAAAGACAGGCCCTTGTGAAGCATCTCAGTTAAGTATTGTAAAATCTGAGGTAAATTCACGGCTGTGCTCATCCCTTGAGAATGGTTCCAGACACAGAATCTTTTCCATTTTTCAGCATAAGATTTTCTAGTACTAGGCCTCCTTGCCTCTAAAATGATATTCATCACTGGTTTACTGAGGGATGGTAAAGGAGAGATTAGGTAATTAGCCAGGCTGCTAGGTTCAGTGTTTGAAGCTGAGGGTGCAGAATCTGGTTCTCCTGCTGAGACAGCAGGGTAGGAGTCTGAAGCAGGTGCCAAGGGGCCCACAGTGACACACTGCGCAGGAGGGGGTGCCAGTGTTGGCGCGGCCAGTCTGGTGCAATCAAAATCATCCTTGGTTTGTCTTATTTGATCTTTAGTAGTACTTTGGAGAGCAGAGACTGAGGAGGAAAGGCATAAACTGTTATGTTATTTCAGATGAAGGGCAGAGCATCCACTTTCCAAGCTTGTCTGTGGGGAGTCCTTGTGCAAAAGTTTTCCCAATTGATAGTTCTGGGGGAGGCAAACAGGTCTACATCTGGGCTCCCCCATTTGCTTGTCTTCTTCTTCTTTCGGCTTTTCCCAGTTAGGTGTTGCCACAGCGGATCATCTGTCCGCCTATTTGCTTGTCAACATGTTGAAAATCCTTGGTTCCAGTTTCCACTCGTGTGGGTCCATGAGATTTCTGCTTAGTCCGTCTGCCAGTGTATTTAGTTTTCCTGGCAGGAAATGAGCTTGTAGATGCACTTGGTAGCTCAAGGCTGTATTCCACAATGCCATGGCTAGTCTGCAGAGGGAGTATGAATGTGTACCCCCCTGCTTGTTTATGTACCACATAACAGTGGTGTTGTCTGACTTTACCATTAACTGTCCTGGAAGAATGTGGTCCTTGTAGGCTGTCAGAGCATTCTGTGCAGCTAACATTTCTTTTAGATTGATGCGCAGGTGCATTTGACTTGGGTTCCATTTGCCCTGAATGCACTTCCCTGCCAGGTTTGCCCCCCATGCATAGTCTGATGCATCTGTTGTTAGGGTTTGGGTGGCAGGGGGTAGTGTGAATGGTAGTCCCTTGTTTTGGTGGCAGGCCTCTGCCCACCAAAGGAACTCTAGGCGTAGGCAAGGTATGATAGGAATCATTGCTTCTAGATCCTGAGAATGTTGACACCATAGGGTTTTTAGATACCATTGTAGTTTCCTCATATGCAGTCTTGCATATGGAATTAGAAGAAAGCAGAAGGCCATGAACCCCAAGGCTTGTAGTATTTGCCTTGCAGATAGCAGGGTTTTTGTGGCCACTTGTTTGAAGTAGGTTGTCAAGTGAATTTGTTTCTCTGGCGTGAGGAAAGCCATCTGGAAAGTTGTATTCAAGCTTGCTCCCAGGAATATAATTTGTTGACAGGGTACCAGGTGTGATTTCTTTTCGTTAATGGTGTACCCCAGACAAGTTAGCACCCTTTGTACAAAAGCCAGATGATTCAAAAGTATGTCCTGGTTTTCTGCCTGAATTAGACAATCGTTCAGGTATGGGTATATTTGAATATTTCTTTGCCTGCAAAATGCAATGACTGGAGCTAGGCACTTTGTGAATACCCTGGGCACAGTAGATAAGCCAAAGGGCAGTGCAGAAAACTGATAGTGCGTGTAGCCTGTTTTGAAGCGTAGGTATCTTCTGCAAGATTCCCTGATTGGGATGTGCAGGTATGCTTTCTTTAAATCTACTGTTGCCAACCAGGCATCTTTGCCTAGCATAGGAAGCAATTGGTGAAGAATCAGCATCTTGAATTCTGGAATCACCAAAAAGGTGTTTAGAGTAGACAGGTCCAGGATCGGACACCATGAATTGTCTTTTCTGGGTACCAGGAAAAGTCTCAAGTAAAAACCTTGTCCCTTTTCCTCTTCTGGTACCAAGTGAATAGCCCCTATGCTTAAGAGAGAGAGAGTACTTGCTTCTGGGCCTCTGCCCACTGATTTGGAGGTAGATATGGCCAACCGCTTGGAGTTGGTAACGTGTGGAAGTGAAATCTGTATCCTTGGGACACTATATTTAAACCCATTTGTCCTGGGTAATGAGTCCCCAGTCCTTTGCATAAGTGCAATCTTTCCGCCCAAAGGGGCAGTCAGTTGAGAAGTGCTTGAAAGTTTTAAAAATAAGTCATTGAGTCAGTTTACCATAGGGGGGAGGTTTATTACTCCCTGGTTTGCAAGTGGAGGCCCCCCACTGCTTAGTCCTGTGTATGCCCTGGGACTAAAGCCTGGGTGCTCTGCTGGATCTGGGTTTGGACTGAGAAGGCCTGGGAAGAGGCAGGAAAGGACCAATTCTTAGAGGGCCAATGCCTACTAAATCTTGGAGGTTGTACTTGTAAAAAAACTTTAACGGTTTGCATAGACTTAGCTTTTTCTCCATCTTTTTAAGAAATTCTTCTGCCTTGTTGCCAAACAAGTGGTCCTGATTTAAGGGAGCATTCAGTAATTTCGCTTTAACATAATCTGGCAAGGATTGCTCCTTAAGGTACAGACCCAGTTACAGCAGCCCTGCAAGATGCCTCTAGTGAATCAAAACCACATTGCAACGTATGTTTACCAACTTGTTCAGCAGAATGCATTAAATCCTGTAAATCCTTATTTTCAGTACAATCAGGAATCAACATCATTTTCTGTTTAAGCAATCCAATAATATGCTGCTGATACTTTAACATATGAAACTGGCAGTTTAAGGCCCTAATGGCCAAGGTTGCAGAAGTGTATAACCTCTTACCCCATCTATCAAGCGCCATGGAGTCTCTATCAGAGGGGGTAGGATTTTTGGCAGTAGGATTTTTGAAAAGGAACTGGTGAGAGTCAGGAACCCTGTAATATATATCAAATTTTCTAAGGGCAGAAGGTAAAGAGTCAGGGGCCATGCTAGATTCTAAAAAGACATCATCAACAATGTCCAGTACAGGAGGTATAGCTAAAGGCCTGTCCTGGGGCAGGAGTAAGAAATCCCTAAGCCTCTTTTTAGAATCAGAGAAATCCTGACTTTTCCAACGCAAATGCTCCCTGAAAGTATGGAAGGTTTCACCAAAAAAGAAATCCTCTGGGGGAGAAGCAGAGGGAATAGAGTCCTCAGCATCAGAATCCTCATAGGTAGCTAAGGGAAAAATCCTGGTCATCAGAGGAAACAGAAATTTCAGAATCCTAGTCAGAAGTATCATAAGCAAACTCAGTCCTAGGTCTCTTAGAGGGGGAAGGTTGCCTTTCCCTGATTAAAGTAATAAGGTCTTCAGTCATTCTTATCATTTGTTTTTTAGGCATAGAGGCCTGACCATGCGGTCTGGGCATCAGTTTTCAAGGCATGGTTTGAGTTTTAGGCCTTGCAGAAGAAGATGGCATCAGTCTAATATGCAAGTCAGTAGGCCTGAATACATCCTCAGAAGCCCTGCCTGCACAGCAGCTCCAGACCCATCCAAGGTAGAGACATCCGCAGGTTCCACAGTTGAAGCATCTCCCGGCAAACCGGACTCTGAATGGGTCTCAGTAGAGGCCTGCGAATCTGACGTAGCGGGTATCATGGGCTGTGAAAGCACCTCACTGAGTACTGGTGCTTCGGTGGCCTGTCTCTGTCTTTATCTTTGCGTTTTTTCAGAATGTCAGTAGTCGGATGGCTTACCGAACACATATCGGGATAATTAAACCAAGCACCAAAATATTTAGAAGCGAAAAAAAACAAATACCGACGACGGATAGCTCATGGTTTAAATAAGGCACAAAACCAACAGTGAGGTACATCGAGGTCAGGGCCTAGGCAAGGAATACAGTACGAATGAAAATCTTTATGAGGTATTTGCTTTTCACAAGAAATGCAATTATTTACTTTTACTGACATCGGTTTAGAGCAAGAAAAAGTTTCCCCAACGGGGTACTTAGCTTTTAGTTGAAGACTTCAGTTCTGAAACTTGGAAACAGAAATTTCAGGAATTGGCCGACCGGCACTTGCGAACTGCTTCTGCTTCAGGCACCGCACGGCAAGAAAGACTGATGTAATGACGTCGGCTGCATGTTTTCTAACTCTGACGACCTGACGTCACGGAAGAGGAGACAGCAACTGATGTAGGACACAAGACTTTGTTAATCAGGCCGACTGAGGGCTACTGCAAGCAGATAACCCAAATGTGATGACTGCAACAGTGAAACATGAAGAACATCTGAACAACTATACTACAATTACAATAGTGGCCACCTACATTCCACCAGGAGATAATATTCCACTTCTGGAAAACATTCTTTCCTATCTCTCCCTGAACATCCCAAATGAAACAATCCTCCTTGGTGACATAAATATCAATTGGCTAACCCTACAAAACCTAGGATCCCCACACAATATTAACTTATATTGATTTACTCAGCTAATTACTCAGCCAACACACTTCAACAACACCCACACTACAAGTACCCTCATTGATTAGATGCTTGTCTCAGCCCCATCCAAATATCACAATCCTGAAACTCTTCCTGATTCCCTGAGTGACCATGCACCCTTAAAGGTGCTAAGATACACAAACCACCTCCCTAAACCACACAGATATATTACTCGACATGATCTCTCCAATGTCAACCCAGATATACTAAACATGCTCATATCTAGAATATGCCGGGATTTCCTCACCCAGCTCCGCTAGAAGAAGCAGTCATTGCTTTCAACTCTACTTTTCTGGATATCGTACACTCATTAGCCCCACCTCGTAAAATTAGGACAAAAGCAAAAATATCTCCTTGGCTAACAAAGAGCACAAGAACTCTCATGAGGTCCAGAGACAAGTCCTGGAAAAAATGGCTACAAACAAAAGACCAAAAGCACCTACAAACTGGGAGCCATTATTGAATCCCCAAATGATGTGGATACTCTACAAAAGGGCCTTACAGAAACAGATGCTTGGTGCCAGAGCCATGGGCTCAAGCTCAATGCCAAGAAATGTATTGTTATCCCCTTTGGGAAAAAACATGTATCCATGAATTACCATATAGGTGGCAGTACACTAAACACAGAAAGTGTGATAAGAGACTTAGGGACACAGGTGGACAGTGGTCTCAACTTCGATAACCACATCGCCACAACAGTCAGGAAATCCTTCTATGTGGCACACCTCATCACGAAGGGCTTTTCATCCAGAAAAAAGGAAGTCATTGTCCCACTGTACTCATCCCTCATTAGACCCATTATAGAATACAACGCCCCATTTGGTATGTACCTCTCAAGACATCTGCAACAACTGGAAAGGCCTCAGAAATACCTCACTAAAAGAATCACAGGCCTAAAGCAGATGCCCTACGCTGACCGCCTTAAAAAACTCCAGCTATACTCTGTCGCATATCGTCTACTCAGAGGCGATCTCTGCTTAACATACAAGGCCATGTCAAACCCAGAGCTGTTGGACATGCTACACTTAAAGAAATCCCAATCCCTCAGAGCTACACGCTCCAGGGATCTAAACCTTGTCATCACAATAAACAAAACATGTTGGAGGGATAGGTTCCTGACCCAGAGACTCCCCAGACTCTGGAATAGATTGCCCATACATGTCAAGCAGAGTGCCTCTTTGGACCTCTTCAAGAGGAACCTTGACGATTGGATGGGAGAAAGGAAATTCACCCCAGGGATCACGTCAGTCGCCCTGCTAGACAGGGGTCCAGGAAAGTAAACAATGTGGGAAGAAATAGCCAGGAAATTGTTATGGCTAGGCTTGTATAGGCCCTAGGGCTGATAGCCTAGTACCAACCTATGAACCTATGAACAAAGATAAAAAGAACAAAGAAACCTGGCCAAAAGACTAATCAATAGAGACAAAAAAGATTTCTATTGTAACCCTCCTTCAACACTAAAATCTGACCCAAAAAAATCTGGAATGCTATCAATAAAATACTTCATCCTGGAAACCCCACATCACCTAACCCCACCCCAGATAAGACACCAGTAGAAACCGCCAACACCTTCAATACTTACTTTGTAGATTCTATATCCAAACTCTTTAACTCAAACAGCTCCCACAAAATGAACCCCATAAACCCAGATTTCTCTTTTACAACTACCCCTCCCAAAATCATTTCCCTTAAGCCCATCTCCACGACATATATCCGAATCCTACTCTCCAAACTAAAACCATGTTCAGTATCTGCGGATAACATCCCTTCTTACTTTCTTCAGGCAGCTGCTCCCTCCCTAGCCTTTCCCATGTCCATCACCATCAACCGCTCAGTCTCTGAATCCAAAGTACCCTACCCATCCACAAAGGAGGTAACTCCACTGAAGTCTCCAACTTTAGACTTATTGCCATCCTCTCCCCACTGTCAAAAGTTCTTGAAAAATGCATACATACTCAAGTCATGGATCATCTCTCTCAAGAAAACCTTCTTACTCCCACGCAACATGGTTTTCGACCTAAACATAGCACCTATACTGCACTTCTATCCTTTCTAAATACTGTTTCCATGGCCAGAGATGACCAAAAACTAATCTCCTGTCTCTTGATCTCAAAAAAAAAACCTTTGATTCTGTCTCTCACACTCTACTATTAAACAAACTGTCTAACCTCAATTTCTCCCCAGAAAACAACACAACTCCCACTAGAACTGACAAAGTCTCCAAACGGATGTGCCTACTAGATTGGATTCTAGTAAACACACCCCACCTTGCATCTCACTCTGGATATCTCCCTGATAATCGAAGTGACCACAGTCCAACTTTCCTCCTTCGTGACCGTATCCACCCACTACATCAAACCACCTACCGCACAATCAGGAATAAAAAACATTTTAATCCTGACAACTTCATCACTGCCCTACAAAACTGCTACTGGGAAAACCTCAAACATCTAACCTTAGATGAAGTAGTACTATCCTTCAACAAGACCTTTCTTGATATTCTCAACACCCATGCCCCACCAAGACAAATTAGAGTCAAAGCCAATTACTACCCCTGGTTAACCAAAGAAACCAGATCCTTATTGAAAGATAGAGAGAAAGCCTGGTCACTATACCATAAAAACAAATCCAACACCACCAAACAAATCTTCCTACAACTTAGAAACAAAGCCAAGAAACAAGTGAAAATAGACAAAACCAATTATTACCTAAGTATCCAAAATAAGCACCAAAAACATCCACAAAAGTTCTGGGCCGCAGTTAAAAACCTATTACAATCAGGTAATATTGCTATTCCCACTCCAAAAATAACTTTCAGTACTGACAACATAGCTACCCAATTCAACAATTTCTTCACTGAAACCATTCTAAACTTAGCCATCAAGCAAACTAACACATATACTTCCCCAGAATCAAACAATGCCTCACCTCCACAAGATATCTCCACCCAATTTAAATTATACCCAGTATCCACGAGCTACATCAAAAAGCACCTGAAAAAACTAAAACCTACAACATTAGCCGCCGACAACCTTCCAACTGACTATCTTAAAATCGCAGCAGATGTCATCTCCTATCCTATAGCAAAACTCATTAACAGATCTTTAGCCGAATCACATGTATCCTCTATTGGGAAATTATCCCACATAATACCCCTTCACAAAGGGGGAACATCTTACGAACTTACTAACTACTGTCCCATTTCCATTCTCTCTCCCCTATCCAAGATCCTAGAAAGAATAGTACACACACAACTTATGAAATACCTCACCTATCTATATAACATATATATATAACCTATTTAGTACCCAGCACAGCTTTTGCCCGGCACATAGCACTACAACTGCTCTACTAACCTTTACCAACAAAGTTAACCAGCTTAGAAATAACTCCCTATTTGTATCAGCCTTATTTCTTGACCTATCAAAAGCCTTTGATATGGTCAACCACAACAAACTCATTAAAATCCTTTCCTCCCTAAACATCAATATCACAATTCTTAACTGGTTCCAAAGCTACCTAGCAGACAGGCAACAAGCCGTTCGATGGTAATAAACTCTCTCCCACACCCTCCCAGTCACAATCGGGGTCCCACAAGGCTCCATCCTTGGACCTCTCCTATTCTCACTCTTTACCAACCCACTACACACTGCTACCCCCACTGCCAGCCTAATTCAATATGCTGATGATTCAACCCTGATCTGTGCAGCCCCATCTCTTACAGCCCTCCAAACCCTTACCCAAGACACTTTCCTCTCAGTAGAAAAATGGCTAACCAACTCACACCTGATACTTACTCCCAACAAAACTAACCTCCTAATCTTTTATCCCACTAGAACAGCTATCTCCACCCCAACCTTCAACATCTACTCTAACAATAACACCATTATTACTCCAACTACCCACACCAAACTACTGCAGAAGTAACTGACAATAATCTAAAATTCGACCTCCATATAAACCAAACCATCAAAAAAGTCCACAAGAAACTAGGCCTCCTGTACAGGAATGCCCAATTTCTAACACCTTCTACAAGAATCACCATAGCCAGAATACATCTGCTATCTACACTCCTATACGCATCCCCCATCCTCATCAACCTACGTAAATCAGACCCCAACAAATTAGAAGCCTGCTATAACAAAGTATCCAAATTCACCACCAAATCACCAAACAGATCACATCACTGCCAATCCCTAAAACAGCTCAACTGGCTTGAACTCCCACATCTCCTACACTTTAACCAGCGAAGCCTAGCCCAACAAAGTCTACACCACCCAACCAAAACTCCACCCCTCAGTCACCTAATTCAGCCATACTCTGCTCCTAGACCCCTCCGCTCTGATAACAAATACTTACTACAAGTTACTAGAGCAAGGAACTCAGCTGGTGAAGGCCTTTTCTCCAACTATACTGCTAAACTATGGAACACCCTACCCACTACTCTTACCTCAAGTTCCTCACCAAAACAATTCAAATCACTCCTGAAAACTCAGCTATCAAAATCCTGGCTCTGCCCCTGCACTCCCCCAGGATAAATATCTCCTAAACTCCAGTCTCACTTTCTTTACCCTTGTATAACCTAACATGGTCACTCTCTAAACTAACATCAAACACTGTACCACCACAAAAAAAAATAGCGTACACTCTCTCAGTATGCATCATATAGTATATTCTACTTGTGTGCTTTACAACTACTGTTATCACAGCAAATACACCTACTGATATAACTCATATTTGCTTACGTTTTTTAAATCGTTGATTTTTCAATGAATAATTTTCTCTGAATTGCTATTTAAGCATATATCAATCTATATACCAAAGTATATTGGCCTGTATTAACCTGTTGTGTTGATTTTGTGTTGAGTTTGTAATTAGCATTGTATGACAGGGAGCATTTCTACTATATTAACCTGTTGTGTTGATTTTGTAATTAGCATTGTATGACATGGAGCATTTCTCCCCGGGCCTGCACTGAAAACGGGCAATTGCCCAGTTGAACCTTCCCGGTAAACAAATGTAAAATAAATAAATAAAACAGTGGCATGGTTTGAAAGCTATCTAAAAGATAGGCTCCAATCTGTAAAATGGGACACTGCCTTATCTATTCCCCTTCCAATACATATGGGTGTCCCTCAAGGATCTATTCTAGGGCCACTACTTTTCAACATCTTCACAAACCTGCTCTATACCTCCTGTCCTCACTCTTCTATTATTCAATACGCCAATGGCTCTACAGTCATAACAATAGCAAACTCCCACTCTGAACTCTTAACAGCTACCCAGTCATCCTTTAACTCAGTAGAAACATGGCTCTCAAACAACCAACTCATCCTCAACCCTAAAAAAACAGAACTCCTACTCTTCCTCCCAAAAACAGCCAACCACATAAAGACCTCTTTTACTATCCAGTCACTCAACAAGACCCCTATTGTAGCTGAACCCAGCTCAAAACTCTTTGGTATCACAATTGATGACCAACTAAAATTCGACCTCCACATATACAATTGCATCAGAAAAACTCACCTTAAACTAGGTCTACTTTATAGAAATAACAAAGTTCTTACTCAGGAAGCAAGAATAACCCTCACCCATGCCTACCTTCTTCCCTGCTTAACTTACTGTTCACAAATCCTTACTAACCTAAAATCCTCTCTGCTTACTAGACTTGAGAATACATACCACAGAGTAGCTAGATTTGCAACCCAACAATCCTATAGATCACACCACTGCCTCTCCCTCAGTAGCTAGATTTGCAACCCAACAATCCTATAGATCACACCACTGCCTCTCCCTCAGAAACTTAAACTGGCTAGAACTGCCCCACCTCCTCCTTCTATCTCAGCTCCAAACCACACACTCAATTCTTTACCAGCCTTCCTTCTATCCAGCCTTACACTCAATCATCTCCCATTATGCTCCAGCAAGAAACCTCCGAAGCTCTTCTCAAGACCTCTTAAAAATCTATAAGTCAAAAAGTACAGTTGTGTATACTTACCATAAATGTAGATGTTCAAGTGTATTCACTGTTGCAGTTATTATATTTGGGTAATCTACTGGCAGGTTGCCCTCAGTCGGCCTGAATTCCAAAGTCTTGGGTCCTGCATTGGTTGCTGCTTCCTCTTCCATGACGTCAGGTTGTCAGGGGTATAAAACAAGCAGCTGACGCCATTTTCTTTAGTTTTTCTTGCCCCAGATGTCAGGTGCCCCCAAAAAGGTAGCAAAAATATATATACCAACTATATATACATATGCAACAATACAAAGTTTACCTTCATCTACAAGCAAATACACCACATAGGTTGTAGAAGATAGTGAAGGAAAGATAAACTCCAGAATGAAATGGGGAATGGCGGGAGGGTAACCTGGACTGCAACAGTGAATACACTCGAACATCTACATTTATGGTAAATGTACACAAATGTACTATGTTCTTCGTGTTTCACTGTTGCAGTCATTACATTTGGGTAGAATCCCAAAGCTATGGATGCGAGGCTGGAGCTAAACAGCATTAGGGGCGGCTATAAGGCCCTGCAGAACTGCAGCGGTAAAGCCTGCCCTGGACTTAAGAGTATAGAGGCAAATGATAATGCTTTGTAAAGGTGTGAACAGAACTCCAAGTAGCAGCCTCTAGAATGTCTTTGGTTGGTACTCCTCTGAGATAGGCTGCTGAAGTAGCTGCAGCTCTGGTGGAATGAGACCTAATGCCCTTGGGCACATGTTTGCCATGGTGTAAGTAGCAGAAACGAATGCAGTGGCTTATCCACTTTGAAATAGTCTGCTTTGAAATAGCCTTTCCTTCTGATCCTGCAGCATATGTCACTAGTAATTGCTCAGTTTTTTCTTATTGCTTTAGTCCTGCTCAAGTAGAATCTTAGCTGTCTGTGTACGTCCAAGGAATGCAGAATTCTCTCCCCCTTGTTCTGCGGATTTGGATAAAAGGTTGGCAGATGAATAGTTTGATTAAGAGCCACACTGGAAATCACCTTAGGCATAAATGAAGGATTGGTCCTCAGAGACACCCTGTCCGGGTAAAATATGATAAAAGGCTCCACAGCCATGTGGGCCTGTAGCTCTAAAACTCTTCTTGCTGAAGTAATTGCTAGGAGCAGAGCTGTTTTCCATGATAAGAATTTTAGACCTGCAGTAGCAGCTGGTTTAAATGGAGGGAGGGTGAGCTTTTTCAACACATAACTGAGGTCCCATGCAGGTATTGGTGATCTTCTGGGAGACCTTACATTGTTGGCTCCTCTAAGATATTGCTTTTGTAAAGGATGAGAAAAGATTGGTGGCTCTGTACTGTAATGAGCTGAAATGGCACAGGCATGGATTTTTATTGATGAGAAAGATAGGCCTTTGTCAAGCAACTCAGTCAAGTATTGTAATATCTGGGGAATATTTGGTTTTGCTGTATCAGTTCCTTGTGCTTGATTCCAAGCACAGAATCTCTTCCATTTATCAGCATAAGATTTTCTAGTACTAGGCCTTCTGGCTTCCAAAATGACATCCATCACAGCTTTACTGAGAGGTGTTGTTTGCATAACTATATGATAAGCCATGCTGCCAGGTTCAGTGTTTGGAGCTGATTGTGCAGGATCTGATTGTTTTGCTGGGACAGTAATTGAGGTCTTTGAGGTAAGGTCCAAGCTGGGTATTGAGACAAGTTCCTTAGGATTGGGTACCAGTATTGGTGGGGCCAGTCCGGTACAATTAGTATCATCTTTGGTTTCTCTTGTCTGACTTTTACTAGGACCTTGGGAAGAAGAGGCAGAGGAGGAAAGGCGTAAACTGATAGGTTTTTCCAACTGAAGGATAGGGCATCCACTTTTCATGCTTGTCTGTGATAAGTCCTTGTGCAGAATCTTTTCAATTGATAATTTTTGAAGACAGGAAAATAGATCTATGTCCGGGCTCCCCCATTTCTTTGTTATCATGCTGAAGACTTGTGGATCTAGTTTCCACTCATGAGGGTCCATAAGATTTTTGCTCAAATCGTCTGCCAGAGTATTTTTTTTTCCTGGCAGGAATTGAGCTTGAAGATGTACTTGATAAGTCAAAGCTGTGTCCCACAATGCCATGGCTAGTCTGCAAAGGGGGTATGAGTGCGTGCCCCCCTGCTTGTTTATATACCACATAACCATGGTGTTGTCCATCTTTATCAGTAGTTGTCCTGGATAAAGTAAGTCCTTGAAGGCTGTCAGGGCATTTTGAACAGCTAACATCTCTTTTTGGTTGATATGCAGATGCATTTGTTTTGGGGTCCATATGCCCTGAATGCATCTTCCCGCCAGGTGGGCCCCCCCATGCATAATCTGATGCGTCTGTTGTTAAGGTTTGGCTGGCAGAGGGTAGAGTGAAGGCCAGTCCCATGTTTTGGTAACATGCCTTTGCCCACCATAGAAACTCCTGTTGTAGGCAGGGAATGAGTGGAATCATTGTTTCCAGACTGTGACAATGTTGACTCCATAAACTTTTTAGGTACCATTGAAGTTTCCTTATATGCAGTCTTGCATATGGAATCAGCAGGATGCAGGATGCCATGAACCCCAAAGCCTGCAGAGTTTGTCTTGCAGATAACTGGGTTTTGTTGCCATCAGTTTGAAGTAAGTAGTCAGTTGCCTTTGTTTGTCTGGCGTGAGGAAAGCCATCTGGGCAGTTGTATTCAAGCTTGCACCCAGGAATGTTATCTTTTGAGTGGGTACCAGTTGTGATTTCTTTTCGTTTATTGTGTACCCTAGGCACGTTAGAAACCTTTTCACAAACCCCAGGTGCTGAAGAAGAATGTCCTTGCTCTCTGCTTGAATGAGACAGTCGTCCAAGTAAGGATATATTTGTATACTTCTTTGTCTGCAAAAAGGAATTACTGGTGCCAGGCACTTTGTAAAGACCCTGGGCACAGTAGATAAGCCAAAGGGCAGTGCAGAGAATTGGTAATGCATCAAGCCAGCCTTGAAATTGAGGTATTTTCTGCACGATTCCCTTATTGGGACATGCAGGTATGCCTCTTTTAGGTCTAATGTCACCAGTCAAGCATTCTTGTCCAGCATGGGCAGAAGCTGCTGCAAAGTCAGCATTTTGAATTTTGGAATGTCCAGGTATGTATTCAAAATTGATAAATCCAGTATTGGCCTCCAGGCCTTGTCCTTTCTGGGTACCAAGAACAGTCTTGAGTAAAAACCTTGTCCTTTTTCCTGTTCTGGTACTGGCTGAATAGCCCCCATATCCATGAGGGACATAACCTGTTTCTGTGCCTCTGCCCATTGATTTTTTGGCACATCTGGCCAACTGTTTGCCATTGGCAGAGTATGGAAATGGAATCTGTATCCCTGTGATACTATGTTTAGCACCCACTTGTCCTGGGTTATTAACTGCCAATTTTGAGCAAAAAGTGCTAATTTTTCCCCTAAGGGTGCTGCCAAAAGGTAAGTGCTTGGTGATGGCAGAGGGAAGTCATTGGGACTGCTTTCTGTAGGGTTGCGCTTTATCTCCTCCAGATTTGGAGGTAGAAGCACCCCATTGTTTGACCTGTAAGAATCTTGTGCCTGGTATCTAGAACCTTTAGGGCGCCTGGATTTTCCCCTTTGAGCTCTGTCAGACACAGGAAAGGACCAATTTTTTGTAGGCCAGTGTCTACTGAATCTGGGTGGCTGCACTTGTAAGAAGTCTTTTACAGTTTGCATAGACTTAGCTTTGTCTTCCATTTTCTTTAAAACCTTTTCTGCCTTAATACCAAACAGAGTATCATGCTGTAAAGGTGCATCCAGTAATTTAGCTATAACATGATCAGGCAAATTTTGCTCTTTTAGCCAGGCATGCCTCCTAATCATAGATCCAGTAACTGCAGCCCTGAAGGAGGCCTCTAAGGAATCAAAACCACATTACAAAGTATGCTTTCCAATTTGTTCAGCTGCATGCAATAAGTCCTGCAATTCTTTATTTTCTGCACATTCAGAAATCAACATCATTTTCTGTATCAGCAATCCCATAACATGTTGATACTTGAGCATATGAAACTGGCAGATTAAGGCCCTAATTGCCAAGGTTGCAAATGTATAAACTTTCTTTCCCCATCTATCCAGTGCCCTTGAATCTCTGTCAGAGGGGGTAGGATTTTTTGCTGTTGAGGCCTTAATTCCCTTTGGATCCTGTGAAATAGTTTTAGGGTCAGCAGCAGGGTTTCTAAATAAAAATTTGGGTGAGTCAGGGACCCTGTAATATGTCAGGCTTGCTGGGAGCCGGAGGTAAGGAGCCAGGGGTCAAGCTTGACTCTGAAAACACATCATCCACAATGTCTAAAACAGGGGGTATGGCTAAAGGCCTGTGCTGAGGGAGAAGAAGGAAATCCTTGAGCCTCTTTTTTGATTCTGAGAAATCTTGACTCTCCCAGTGAAAATGCTCCCTCAAAGCATGCAAGGTTTCTCCAAATGAATAATCCTCAGGAGGTGATGCAGATGGGATAGATTCCTCGGCATCAGAATCATCATAGGGAGGTATAGATAATTCCTGATCAGAAGAGGAATCAGAAGAAATAGAAACCTGATCTGAAGATTCATAATCAGTGTCTTGCCTAGGCCTCTTCTCAGGAGGGGGTTGGGAACCCCTGATCAAGGTAATTAGGTCTTCAGCCATTTTGATCATCTGTTTTTTAGGCATAGCGGCCTGTGCATGTGGCTCATGCATCAGTTTTTTAGTTTTAGAAGTTGTTTTTGTCTTTGGTTTTGCAGCTGTCGCCGGTTTTATATAAAAATGTTGAGGCCTGAATACACCCTCAGAAGCCGGTGCCTGCTCAGCGGCTCCGGACCCATCCGAGGGAGAGACATCCGTGGATATAATACTTTGAGTATCTCGCGGCATGCCGAATTCCACATGGGTCTCGGTAGGTGCCTGCGACTCAAAAGTAGCGGGTATCAGGGGCTGCAAAAGTGCCTCACTGAGTAGCGGTGAACTGGCGACTTGCTTAGGAGAACCTTTTCTTTGCGTTTTTTGTGTACTCCGGTAGTCAGATTGCTATCCGACGACATTTCAGGGTAGTTAAATCTGTTTCCAAAATATTTTGAGGCAAACATATACCGATGCTTAAATCTAGCACAAAACCGACAGCCAGGCACATTGTGATCAGGGCCTAGGCAAGGAATACAGTATAAATGGAAATCCTCATGAGGTATTTGCTTCCCACAAGTAATAAAATTATTAACTTTTTCTGACATCGGTATGGAGGAAGAAAAACGTTTCCCCAACGGGGTACTTAGCTTTAGTGAAGACTTCGGTTCTGAAACCTGAATTCGAAAATTTCAGGAGTCGGCCGACCAGCACTTGTGAACTGCTTCTGCTTCAGGCACCGCGCGGCAAGAAAGACTAAAGAAAATGGCGTTGGCTGCTTGTTTTATACCCCTGATGACCTGATGTCATGGAAGAGGAGACAGCAACTGACGCAGGACCCAAGACGTTGGAATTCAGGTCGACTGAGGGCAACCTGCCAGCAAATTACCCAAATATAATGACTGCAACAATGAAACATGAAGAACATTCTAAATCTGGATGTAACTGATACAGCTACCATCCCTCTATCGAATGGAACAAACTTCCCCTCGAAATTCGAACAAACATGCATCCCAAAACATTTAAACTAACTCTAAAAAAATATTTCAACAGGAAATGGGTCTGCCAATGCTCTAACCCTCCTTGAAAACCTCTTTCACCTCTCCAGTCAAAGTGTTCCTCTTTCACTATACTTGCATTATATCCTGTTAGATAAATTAAAATAAATGTGTCTCCTGTTACTTTTTATACTACTTCTTCCACAAATTGCCGTCCTGTAATCTTGTTGTTTTTTAAATGCTACTTGTATAATGTCTGTAATCAAAAACCAAATGTTATATGTATGTATTTGGAGCTTTTCTCCCCGGGCCTCTGCTGAAAAAGGGCTTTGGCTCAGACAGACATACCAGGTCAACAAATATAAAATAAATAAATATCAAGAAACACATCTGATGAAGTTACTTTCTCTTTCCTGTGAAGGATAGGAATTGAAGGCACTCTGCTGTTTACTGGTGCTGCTGCAGTCCTACCCATTGTAACGTGTATTTCTTTTATTATGTCCCACATTTCATTGTAATTTCAGGATATGTTACTTAATAACATTTATTTTCCTAGAAGTACTTCATATAGACAGACGATCTTGTTCTAGAGTGCTAGGAAAGTCACAAGGGCCACATGAATGCACTCGTCAGTAGTGCAGACTTTGTGCAGCAGGGGCAGGGGATTTTATACTATGACCTTTATTTCTGTATCGTTCAGAACAGCCTTCTTGTTAAGTTCTATATACTTTACGCCCTAAACATGTCCTATGATCTACATAACCTACAATAATGAAAACACACTAAACAGTAAAATATTAAAACTATTTTAGAAGCACTTTTGAATTTCTGTTAAATGCACATTATTTAATCTCTTGATATCCAGACCATTAATGTTACCATGTAAGGAAATGAAAGATTTGCCACAGCTTTTAAAAAACACCAAAACTAACAGGAAAAAATGTGACATTAAGCTTTACTGCTTAACACAAATTAACTCATTCTCTTACATTGTTTTTGCTCTTGAAATACTGCAGCATCATACTTTATATTACTTTCATTTAGTCATGTTTATTTACAGAAGAAAATGATTTTTCTACCTACATATACACATATATATATATATATATATATATATATGTGTGTGTGTGTGTGTGTGTGTGTATATATGTGGTGTGTGTATGTATGTACACACACACACACACACACACACACACACACAGAAAAATGTAGTTTTAAATGAAATATTTTATGGAATATATTTATGTTGAACAAAGCCTGTGTTCAGGGTTCACAGTACACAGCTATTCTTTACATGAATTTGACTATAAGTAGTGATGCATATAGAAACTTCTAAATAGATTTTAACAATTGTGACAAAAACTAAGTACATAAATGCAGTGTGTCCTAGATACCCCACACATAAATGTATCTTCCTTACAGATTCAGCTGTAGAGATATATTTATTTAAGCCCACAGTAACAAAAACAGAAGTAATATATTGCAACGTTTTTCTAGTACATACACTACAAGAGTACACTGGTACTACCTTCTCAGCTACAAAAAATTATAACAGCAACATTAACTTCTCTCGATAAAATGATGTACCCTTCAACCTCGTATATAAAAAAATCTTCTAAAAGCAATTTTATTGATTTTTTTATAATCAAATTTAAAATAAAAAATAATGGATTAGTCAGCCATATCCTCAGGAAGACTGCTGTTCAATATTTCAGCTCCATGTAACCAAATAAAAAAAAAACAATTCTGTAGGGAAAAACTTATCAGTCAGATGGTACTTCTGACATGAGCTCTTCTGAGGTGAGCAGAGAGTTAAAGACCTTTCAGTCTTACCTTATCTAAATGTCTATATAATATAAAGGCCTACAGCACTGATGGACTTATCCCTTCACAACAGTCAATGAACTTCCAGTAATTCTAAGGGGTGTAACTGTCTTTACAGACTTACGTAGTTTAGAAAGGTACAAGTATGAAAAGAAAAGGTGGCAGAACAGAAACCACACAAATATATTACAATTTACAATTCCTTCATCTCAGGATGAAAGGCAGATTCTATCTACAGATGTGACAGGATGCAGTTCCATGGGCTGTCCAACATCATTACTCTCGTAAATAAATGGAAAGGGTACAGCAAGAAAAGCCAAAATCAACTGAGTACTTTTAGAAATTAAAAAACAAAATCCTTGACCTCTGCACCTATTAGAAACAAAATAAGCCATTCCCATTGTTGATATAAGCAATTTATTATGCAAGCAAATTGCTTTCTAAGAAAGGATGCACACCTCCAAAACTAAGGATTTTCCAAAGACACATAGGGGAAACTTGCAACAGCCAAAGAAACATTTCCCTGTATGTTAAACATATAAAAAACAAGTAATCTCCGTGGTATCCCCGAAGTCTCAAAACAGCCCACTAAAGTGTAGTGGGTCTAAAAACAAAACAGTGTAAGAAACTTCTCTGTGTGGAAGATTTTCAGTCCATATATTTCTAGTTAATCACTGTATATTAATCAGATCAGACAATAGTAGTAGAAGTAGCGAACGTAAACTCGTCAAGTCAAAAAGTAATAATAGAAAATATATAATTCTACAGCATTACTAAGTATTCGAAAGTAATCCAAGCAAGGCAGGCCGTCTGTTTCCAGTCGAAAATCCTTTATTAAGTACAGAGACATCCCTTCCCCCATCAGTGTGACATTCAAGCTGGTCCTGCCCTACCTAGTAGCTGTCATAATAATATATAGCCCTAATGTACTTTAATGGTACATCTTATTTAACCAAATTATTAAGTAGATTATTAAGTCTGTGATTTTATCCAAGGCAATATACTACATGGCTGGAAATATATCAACCTTAGTTCATTTTGTGATCAAAACTTATATATAAATATATACATATACATTTTGCATGTAAAAATCAGTTTCTATTTTTATAACCTATTGTTAACAAAGATCGCTTTCGTCCTTCTAGACTTCTTCAGGTCTGTGTACAAGAACCCTAAAAACCTATATAATTGTATAATTAGTTAGTATTGTTATTACCATCATTTTGAATAAAGTGGAAAAGAGAGAACCAGAAAAAAATAAAAATAAGACAAAATGTATGTATGATGATAGAAACAAAATATACACTTAAATTTCAAATAATTTAAAATGGTATTTAAAACCAATTTGTAGAAAAAAAATAAAATAAAATACAATTAGTCATGTAAACAATGTGGCAATTTTCTAAGTTCCATGTAGTAAAATCCCAAGGCTATAGATTAGCTCGAATTACCACAGAGATGGAACCATTTTTGAGAAACCTGAACAACTTAGAGAATGATTTTCTAGAGAGAGGCTATGAAAGTCAGATGTTAAAAAACATACTGGAACCCATTATAGAAATGAAAAGGACTGAAGCACCTTCACTCAACCTCCCCAGTAGAAAAATGTTAAGTAATCCCACAGAGAATAACAAATGCAAAATTAGCTGCATCCTGACATACACTTTGGATTATCACAGTATCAAAAATATTATTGAAGAAAACTGGGACATTGTCACAGGAAACCCTTTGCTGATTAACATCTTAGGTGAAGCCCCATCATTTGTTTATAGGAAGGCCAGGAATATTAGAAGTTTTGTTGAATTTAAACCTAGACCATGTGAGAAAAGCACTAAAAGATGTGAAACTAATTGTACATTTTGTATATTTATACAGCAAGGTGATAGTTTTTATTGCCCTTATTTAAAGAAGATAATTAAAACCAGTGCAGGGGTGACTGTAACACTAAAGAAGTAATTTACAGGGCACAGTGCAATGAATGTGATGCATTCTATGTGGGCAAGACTGTAAATAAACTCAAGCGAAGGATTTCATGTCATCTGTCAGAAATCCGCTCTGGATGTAAAAATAATGCACTAGCCAAACACCTTTCTCTTCATAAAAGATACACAGGTTTTAAGTTCCAGATCCTGGATCGCATAGACATGGGTGATCTTGAAGGAGACATCCCGAATATTCTGGAGAAACATGAACTCATGTGGCAATTAAAGCTAAACTCTTTTAGAAAGCCTGGACTAAACTACTACTGTTCAATTAAAAGTGCACTGGAACTTAGAACATTGCCACATTGTTTACATGACTAATTGTATTTTATTTTATTTTTTTTCTACAAATTGGTTTTAAATACCATTTTAAATTATTTGAAATTTAAGTGTATATTTTGTTTCTATCATCATACATACATTTTGTCTTATTTTTATTTTTTTCTGGTTCTCTTTTTTCCACTTTATTCAAAATGATGGTAATAACAATACTAACTAATTATACAATTATATAGGCTTTTAGGGTTCTTGTACACAGACCTGAAGAAGTCTAGAAGGACGAAAGCGATCTTTGTTAACAATAGGTTATGAAAATAGAAACAGATTTTTACATGCAAAATGTATATGTATATATTTATATATAATTTTTGATCGCAAAATGAACTAAGGTTATTATATTTCCAGCCATGTAGTACATTGCCTTGGATAAAATCACAGACTTAATAATCTACTTAATAATTTGGTTAAATAAGATGTACCATTAAAGTACATTAGGGCTATATATTATTATGACAGCTACTAGGTAGGGCAGGACCTGCTCAAATGTCACACTGATGGGGGAAGGGAGGTCTGTGTACTTAATAAAGGATTTTCGACCGGAAACAGACAGCCTGCCTTGCTTGGATTACTTTCGAATACTTAGTAATGCTGTAGAATTATATATTTTCTATTATTACTTTTTGACTTGATGAGTTTACGTTCGCTACTTCTACTACTATTGTCTGATCTGATTAATATACAGTGATTAACTAGAAATATATGGACTGAAAATCTTCCACACAGAGAAGTTTCTTACACTGTTATGTTAAACATATACATACCACAAGGAAAACATCCGTACAATATAAAACAGATAATAAAAACAACTTTGATGCAAACAATAATGGTAACAATAAAAGTAATTTGTGAGAGGGAACATCTATATCCAAATGTACACAGACTTAGACAAGACCAACCATCCTTTCTTGCACCTTCATCAAAAATAACTGCTGAGAAGAATAAAAGATTAAGACCAACTGAAAAACAGCACAACAAATTGAAGAAGCAAATGAAAGAAATATGTGCTCCTGAGAAACCCTTGCAAAGCGGCCATCTTCTTTCTTAGCAAGAGAATCACAACTACATAAAGTCTGAGAATTAGCCGATAACAACGAACAGCCGAAAAAAATTTGGTTTCTTACTGAATAACTGTAATGCGCTATACACATACATCCAGCCAGAAGTATGTAAAAATTAGACAGCCCAGACACAGAAGGAAAAGGTATACACAAAAACATAATGAATGCCAGTTCTAAAAGTAAATTAACCAAAGAAAAGGAATGATCAACCCAGAACAGCACAAAGTTAACTGATAGTCTCTCCCTTAAAAGTTGGTGATCCCTTTTGCATATCAACAATGGGTGGCTCTCAAGGAAAAGACTGCTGTAGAGTCAAAGATGAAAGACATTTTGAACAATGAGCATTTTAAACACTCCTGAAATAACTCAACATTACCAAAGGGGAAATATGAAATGCTTTTCTGTATGTCTGGGACAAACCAAATGCTAAACCATAACTTTTATGATCTCTCACCAGAGCATAAACATGCCATGGAAATGGTTAATAACAATGATAACATAGTTACAAAAAGGGCAGACAAAGATGGAGTAATAGTCGTGATAGATAAAAATGCATATATTGACTCCATGAACAACTTGCTGAACACAAGTGATTATGTCGCAATTACTAGGAGAGACATACAGGACATTGTAAAAAGTATTAATCAGGAACTTTTATCCATGTGTCCATCTGAGACAACAACACAAGAATTACATCAGTATTTGACTACTACATCCCTCAAACTTTCAACAATTTACAGACTACCTAAGGTTCATAAGTCACTCACAAATCCACCATTAGGACCGATAAATTCTGCCAGAGGGTGGGTGACAGAACCTCTATCGAAATACCTGGATGGTATACTTAAACAGCATTTACAAGAGACAAACACAATTATTAAAGACAACGGATTTTTTAAGCCAACTAGCGAATGGTCGAAAGACCAGAATTTTAACTGAATGTTACTTTGTTATAATGGATGTTGATTCATTGTTCATAGTAATACCGAATCAAACAGGCATTCAATACAGTAATGAATCTCTCAAAGAATTTTTCAGTTACTCTCTAAGCAAGATTACTACTATATGTGATCTACTTCAGTTAGTACTAAATAATAATGTGTTTTTGTTTCAAAAACAAATTTACAAACAGAACACTGGTTTTGCCATGGGGGCACAGGTGGCAAATACTTATACTAATGTGGTGATGTACTACTGGGGAACAAAATATGTTTTAATTGAGGGTCTATTTAAGAACAATGTAATTTTTTATAAGCACTTTGGGGATGATTTGTTCCTAATATGGGATGGCACTATTACTGAATTCAGTTCTTTTTTAGGTTCATAGGTAAGTACTAGGCTATCTTCCCAAGGGCATTTATAAGCCTAGCCAGAATGTGTTGGCTTTCGCCACCCCCTTAGATTAGTTCCCAGTGCCTCTGTCCAGCAGAGCCATCAGTTCCTGTGCCACTGTCCAGCGCAGCCATTAGTTCCCTGCACCACTGTCCAGCAGAGCCAGTGCAGTGATCCCCAGGGTAAATTTTCTGTTTCCCATCCACCCGTCAAGGTTTCTCTTGAAGAGTGTTAGTAAGGGGCTCTGCCTGATGTATATTGGAATCCTGTTCGAAAGTAAGGGGAGTCTCTGGGATAGGAATCTATCCCTCCAGCATGTCCTATTTTTGGAATACATATCTGATATTACTAACTTTCTAAAATTCAAAAGGGAGATATTGAAAAATGTAATTAATTTTCTTGACATTAAACACACTTTGAATACAGAAGGTACAACTGTGACAACACTTTATAAGACGGAAACAAAATGTAACATGTTCTTCGAACAAACATGCATCCTCCCTTCATATACAACAACATTGTTAAGAACCAAATGTTAAGGGTGGTAAGACTGAATACGGATGACATTAAGATGGTAGAAAACTTAAGTAACTTAGAAAAAGAACGTATTGAAAGAGGTTATAAGAAAAATGTCACACAGGCTATAAAACAGGAGGTTACAGCACTAAGAACTACTGAATCTAAAGACATATTCTGGACACATGCTCCACAATATAGAAAAACTAGACAGAACAATTCAAAAAGAGCAAGATGTAACCTGACATTTAATAACAATGTTAACAACTGTGAAACAAATTGCATGTAAATACTGGCCACCAGAACTTGATAATGTAATAAATGACATGCCATCCTTTAGTTATCAGAGAAATAATAACCTGAAAAATAGGTTATGCTTTACGGAGCGAATGTTTTTTTGATTATAATTATTTTTTTCTCTAGTACTAAATCTGGCACTTATAAATGCTAATATAAAAGCAAAGAAAGTGGAGGAACCAAAAGTGTATAAAAATATAAATGTATAAATAGAGAAAAGACACTTTGGTTGGAGATAAAAACACTTTAATACAAATAAAAATAGCAAAAAGGTAAACACTTTCGAGGTAACCCTCTTCTTCAGACCTAAATACAAACTGATAAAAATCCTGGATTTAAATACAAGCACTGACCAATAAATACAAGGCTTAGGAATGCATCAGAAACAGTTAATTAATTAATTAATTGATTAATTAATTAATTAATTAATTAATTAATGTGGTAAACCTCTTCTCTTCAAAAGAGGTTTTAAAGACACAGCGCTATTGAGGCCAGGTGGAAAATATGCCTTGAAATCCACAATCCATCTTAATTCAACATATTCTGTCTCATTTTTAATGTCCCCTTCACGCAAAAAGACATTAACTTTCTGCAAAACTAAAAATTTAAAATTATGCTGTGTATCATATCAATTACATGCTTAGGTAGTGCATTCATGCATTTGCTGCTACGTATGTCATTGAGATGTTCCAAAATTCTTTCTTTTAACATGCGATTAATCTTGCCTATGTAAAATGCACTACATAAACTACACTTTGCTAAATAAACAATGTTTCTTGTGGAACAATCAGCATAAACACTTTGCTAAATAAACAATGTTTCTTGTGGAACAATCAGCATAAAAAGAAAACTCTATACGCTTATCACTTAGTGGATGTCTGACCATCCAAGCAGACCATATATAGGCACAAGCTTTACAAGTACTACAGGGGTGGGTACCTCTACGCTGTGAGTTAAAACTCTCACATATATTATGGTGCTTGTAACATAATAAGAAGTTATGTACCTACCATAACGTTCCATGTTAGTTGTCTTCTTCTCGCCTTCTTTCTTGCTGGTTGGGTTCAGAGCCGATCGTTGGCTCTGACTTGGCCATTTTCTAAAGCTCGAGAGCTATTTACTGGCTCGAGGCCTCCCTACATCTCACAATGCCTGGCGCTAGATCCCCAGATCTCGTTTGGAAGACCTAACACCATAAAAATACAAGAGGACAACTGTCCCCATAGCCAGGCTTCAGCTATAGGGCTAAAGAAAAGGTAGAGGACATAAATCGGTTAAGACTCAGCCAGTGACAAGACTCGTAGGAGGACTCTTCTCGGTCTATCTAGGCTAGGGGGATGGAGGGTGGGACGCAAGAAAGAAGGCAAGAAGAAGACAACTAACATGGAACGTTATGGTAGGTACATAACTTCTTAATGTTAAGCTGTCTCTCTCGCCTTCATTCTTGCTGGTTGGGACAGCGTCCCTAGCACCTTAGTCCTGGGTGGCTCACTGGAACAGACTCTTGAGCACAGTGGAACCAAAATCAGCTCTACTCCTACAGGCCACATCCAATTTATAATGTGAAATGAAGGTATGAGGGGTGGCCCATGTGGCCGCCGCACAAATGGCTTCCATTGGTAGTCTTGCTTGAAAGGCTACCGACGTAGCTAAAGCCCTAGTAGAGTGGCCTTTATGTTTAGCAGGGAGCTCTTTATTCCTCAACTGATAAACAAGGGTAATAATAGAGGACAACCACCTGGATAAGGTTACTTTAGACACTGGTCGACCCTGCTTACCCTCCGCATAGGACAGGAAGAGTGTAATTGCCTATGAACGTCCAACTGGTGTAACTTGTGTTCAGCTTTGTTGGAATAATTTGGAAAAAAGACTGGTAGATCAATGGATTGATTCAAATTATTTTCGGAGGGGACCTTAGGAAGGAACGACGGATTAGTCCTGAGTGAAACCCTATCCTTGTGGAAAATTAGGTAAGGAGGACGAACACATAGTGCTTGAAGTTCAGAAACTCTCCTCGCTGAAGTAATGGCCACCAAAAAGAGGGTTTTCCAAGAAAGCAATTTCAAGGAACAGGAAGCTGCTGGTTCAAAAGGAGGCAGTATCAAGGAGGCTAGGATCAAATTCAAGTCCCACGGAGGCGGGGGATCTCTCACTGGAGGCCTGAGCAAGACTGTTCCTTTAAGAAAGGCTTTACAAAGCTTATGGGACATGATGCTGGTTTCTGACAGGCCCGTATGGAAATTTGAGATTGCCGCTAATTGAACTCTAATGGTGGCAGAGGAGGAGCCCGCTTGAAAAAGTTCTGCTAAAAAGTCTAGAACGTTATGGACAGGGGCCGTAAAAGGATCTATATTTCTAGCCTCTGCCCAGAAAGAGAAACGTTTCCACTTACTAGCATAAGTCTTCCTGGTTGTAGGTTTGTGCGAAGAAAGGATAATCTCATGCACTGAATGGAAAATACTGGGAAGCCTGGCTAAGGTTGTAAGTGGAGCAACCAAGCAGTGAGGTTGAGAGACTGAAGAGATTGATGCAGCCTGCCCGACTGATGGATCAGGAGGTCCGGAACTGGGTCCAGATTCCAAGGCTGCTCTAGAAGGTGACGATGCAGGAACGGGAACCCGATTTGTCGAGGCCAGTAGGGGGCAATGAGGATCATCCTGCAACCCAGCACGGTAACTTTCTGAATTAGTTTGGGAATTAGGGGAAAGGGTGGGAATGCATACAGAAGTCCCTGGGGCCAATCGTGAACTAGAGCTTCTCTGGGGGAGTGTCCGGGAAGAGGGAAGAGAGTGAAGAAACTGTCGCACTTGCTGTTGAGAGAAGTTGCGAAAAGGTCGCAGCAAGGCTGACCCCATTTGCGGAAGATTTTGTCCGCTACTGTCTGATTGAGAGACCATTCGTGAGGCATGAGAATAGCTCTGCTTAGCCTGTCCGCTATGACATTGGACTTCCCAGGGATGTGCGTTGCTGTCAGAAACCACTGAGAGGAGATCGCCCACTGCCACAGTCTGAGTGCTTCTCGACATAAGGGATAGGACTTGATTCCGCCCTGCTTGTTGATGTACCACACTACAGACATATTGTCCATCTGAATTGCAATGGTCCCAGTGGGTAGAGAGTTCTGAAGAGCTTGCAATGCTAAAAGCACCGCCCTCATCTCCAAGACATTTATGTGCAAGTGGTACTCGTGGGGTTGCCAGGTGCCTTGGACAGTCCTGCCCTGAAAATGCCCCCCCCCCACCCGATCAGGGAGGCATCCGTGGTCACCGTGGCAACTGGAGGAGGAAGGACAAATGGTCTGCCCTGGGGTACTGATGGGGAGACCATCCACCAAGCCAAGTGGTCTTTGCATGACTGCGTGATTATTATCTTGTGAGACATAGGGAGTTGTTGAAAGGACCATTGGGTGAAAAGCATCCACTGGAGAATCCTCATGTGAAAGCGAGCCAGGGGAACTAATATGATCACTGCTGCCATGAGACCCAAGGTTTTTAGGACGAATCTGGCCTGAATCTTTCTGCATCCTAATAATACCTGTATGCGTGTCGTGAATGTCTGCCACTCTGTCTATTGGAAGTCTTGCAGACAGATCTTTCGTATTTAATCTTGTGCCTATAAAGGTTAAAGACTGACAAGGCGACAATGCAGACATTTCGAAATTTATTGAGATACCTAGGTTGAAGCATGTTTGGATGGTATAATCCCTGGCTCTCAGCAATTGATGTCTGGTGGTAGCAGTAAGGAGCCAGTCGTCTAGATATGGAAACACCTGGAATCCTTGCTGTCTCAGGTGAGCAGTAACCACTGCCATGCATTTGGTGAACATCCTGGGGGCTGTGGTGAGACCAAAGGGCAGGGCTCTGAACTGGTAATGACTGGCTCCCAGACGGAAGCGGAGAAACCTTCTGGAATGCCTGTCCATTTTGATATGGTAGTACGCATCCTGGAGATCTATGGAGCACATCCAATTGTCCTGACCCAAAAAGGGTAGAATGGACTGAAGCGTGACCATCCGGAACTTCATTCTTTGAACAGACTTGTTTAGTCTGCTGAGATCCAAAATGGGTCTCCAGTCCCCTGTCTTTTTTGGTACCAAAAAGAACTTTGAGTAAATTCTGGAACCTTGCTGTTCTGCTGGGACTTGTTGGATGGCCCGTTTTTTTAGCAGTTTTGAAATTTCTTGTACTGCCTGTTCCCTTAGACTGGGTGGAACATCTGGGATGGGGTTGTTTGATTTTAAGGGGGTGTGGACAAAAGGGATTTTGTAACCTCCGGATATGATAGACCGTACCCATCTGTCTCGAGTGATGAGACGCCAGGCTTCTGGGTACAGAGACAAACTTTCCCCGACTGCCTCTGAAGGCGGACAGCTGGGCAGCCCCTCAGGGGTATTGGAAGGGCTTGTCAGAGAAAGATTCTCTGCTGCCCTGATTCTGCGGACCCCCTCTGCCTCACGGGCGGCGTCTATTGTTGTTCCCTCCTCTGCCTCTGGAGGGAAACTCGCCACGTGTGTCAGGCACAGCTCCCTGGGGTTTCCGGAACCACATCTTTCCACTCTTCTGACCTTTAGGGTATGGTCTAGAGGGAGTGAAAAAATGGACTCCCATGGCAGAGACAGTCTTGCCTTCCTGCTCACACCTGGTAAGGGTATCTTTCACCTGAGGTCCAAACAGAGCCGAACCATCAAAAGGGGTGTTGGTGAAAGACGCCTTGAAGGGATCAGCAAAGTTACATAACTGCATCCAGCCATGTCTTCTCAAAGCCACGCCTGTGCCTGCGGCCCTACTCGCCCCATCAGCCGCATACGAAATGAGCCACATGGAGAAGCTGACGACTGAATTAACAGTCGCCAGCTGGGAGTTAATCTTGTCTTGAGCCCCCGCAGCTGATGGATCTTGAAGGGTATCTCCTAGCTCCTTGAGGAGATCCCTCTGAAGACGGGTGAAGTGGCACAAGTAATTCAGCGACCGCATGGAGAAGGTCGCTGAGGAAAACATCCGCTTCCCGTATCTGTCCATCATTCTAGACTCTTTATTAGGGGGATGGACAGGTACAGAAGTGTCAGCCAACTCCTTTTTCGTGGCCGCTGCTACCACCATGGCATCAACGGGGACACCCTTTGTCAAAAACTGTTTATCTTGAGGGGCCGTAATAAACTTAGTGGTCCTGCAGGGGGATGGTTCCATTGTGTCCGGGGCTGACCACATCTTCCGAGCCACTACTTCCATCAATGGGTCGAAAGGCGGAGACACCCAGGAGGTGGAGGGGCGAGAACTAAACGCGTCCAAGAATACCGACTCGTCCTCAGAAGGGTCAAGGGCAGTCCAGTTCCCCCTCTGCCTAAGGATCTTAAGGATGTCTGAGAAAGAGACATCTTCAGAGGGGGATCTTGGGGACCCTTCCAAATCCTCCAAGTCGGTATCTGACGTGACAGACTCGGGGGAGTCGACATGTTTCCTCTTACATTTCCTCTTTCGAGGGGGCTTCTCTGAAATCTCAGGGGAGGCCTCGGAAGAGGAAGATACACCCAGTGGGGTGACCTGGAGCATTTGATCCCCTTGATGTTGAGGCCTGAAAACACCCTCAGAAGCCAGTGCCTGCTCAGCGGCTCCGGACCCATCCAAGGGAGAGACATCCTCGGGTTCAATACTCTGAGAATCTCACAGCATACCGGACTCCGTATGGGTCTCGGTACAGGCCTGCGACTCAAAAGTAGCAGGTATCAGGGGCTGTGAAAGCACCTCACTGAGTACCGGCGAACCGGCGACTGGCTTAGGAGAAGCTTCGTCGTCGGTTTTGGACCTCAATGGTCTGTCTCTGTCTTTTTCTTTGCACTTTTTGTGAACTCCGGTAGTCGGATTGCTAACCGACGACATTTCAGGATAATTAAATCTTGATCCAAAATATTTAGAAACAAAAATATACCAACGCTTAATAGTGCTTTGGTTAAATCTAGCACAAAACCAACAGCAAGGCATGTTATGATCTGGGCCTAGGCAAGGAATACAGTACAAATGAAAATCCTTATGAGGTATTTGCTTTGCACAAGTAATGCAATTATTGACGTTTACTGACATACGGAAGGAGCAAGAAAAAGTTTCCCCAACGGGGTACTTAGCTTTAGTTTGAAGACTTTGGTTCTGAAACTCAAATGTGAAAATTTCAGGAGTCGGCCAACCAGCACTTGCGAACTGCTTCTGCTTCGGGCACCACGCGGCAAGAAAGACCGAGTAAAATGTCGTCGGCTGCATGTTTTATACCCCTGATGACCAGACGTCATGGAAGAGGAGACAGCAACCAACGCAGTACCCAAGACTTTGTTATTCAGGCTGACTGAGGGCAACCTGCCAGCAGTGCCAACTGCTTCTGCTTCGGGCACCACACGGCAAGAAAGACTGAATAAAATGTCGTCGGCTGCATGTTTTATACCCCTGACGACCAGACGTCATGGAAGAGGAGACAGCAACCGACGCAGGGCCCAAGACTTTGTTATTCAGGCCGACTGAGGGCAACCTGCCAGCAGATTACCCAAATGTAATGACTGCAACAGTGAAACACGAAGAACATCTAATCCGAGCTTTAGCTTCAAAAATAATAGAAACTTGAAACAAAGGTCATGTTACAAGCACCATACTATATGTGAGAGGTTTAACTCACAGCAAAGAGGTACCGACCCCTGTAGAACTTGTAAAGCTTGTGCCTATATATGGTCTGCTTGGATGGTCAGACATCCACTAAATGATAAGCCTATAGAGTTTTCTTTTTATGCTGATTGTTCCACAAGAATAATTGTTTATTTAGCAAAGTGTAATTTATGTAGTGCATTTTACATAGGGAAGACTAATCGCATGTTAAAAGAAAGAATTTTGGAACATCTCAATGACATACGTAACAGCAAATGCACGAATGCACTAGCTAAGCATGTAATTGATCATGATACACAGCATAATTTTAAATTTTTAGTTTTGCAGAAAGTGAATTTCAGTTTGCGTGAAGGGGACATTAAAAATGAGACAGAATATGTTGAATTAAATGGATTGTGGATTTCAAGGCATATTTTCCACTTAATTCAACATATAAATCAGAGTTCTGATGAAGTTCCAGAAGGAATGAAAGCGCTAAACTCTGATTTATGTGACTTTGTGGATTATTAAACTATGTTTTAATACAAGATTATTTTGGTCCTTTTTGTGTGCTGGCTACAGATTCATCTGCTTCATTTGCTGCTGCTGTGGTTTGTGTATTTTCATCATTCTGATTAAATCAGTTTTTTTTTTTTTTACTCAAGAAATTTTTATCGATTTTCTTCAAAATGTAATAAATGGCTTAACTGGTATTTATCTAACAGTTCAAACAGATTAACAAACTATATACATTATTTGCATTTGGCTTGAAGCTGGATTATAAAATGAATCAATCTGAGTCCATTTAGTATGATATTTGAACAAATATGTTTTTCCTCTATTTCTTCCTTTAAGTTGAGTCTGAGTTCTTTTTTAAAGTCTCGATAAGCGATAGTATCTTCTTCCACGGGTTATTGGGCCATGTTTTAGGAGTAATCCTTAATTCTTTGACTTTGACTTCCACTGTTGCAGTTTCATTCAGCAGTTTTAAAAATTATTCAAAGGAAGGCATAGAAGTGGATTTCCACGTTCTAGTGATGCACTTCCTAGCAACCGCTAGTATAGTCCATAATAAATATAAATCTTTCTTATTCATTTCAGTTCTTTCATTAATATTAAATAAAATTACAGATTTAAAGTAAATATATCTGTGAATATGGCTTTTAAAAAGTTGCCAATATCTTCCCAATATTTTTTGACTTTAATACAATCATAAAATGTGTGTACCCAGTTTGCTTTGCATGCTTGTAGGCATCTCCAACAGATAATGTTGTTAGAAGAGCCACATTTGGCTAGTTTATTGGGTGTATAAAATGATCTATGCAAAAATTTCCACGTGTATATTCTCCAATATTGTGTGTTAGATGTTAAACTTGATAAAATACAATAGATTTGTTTTGCTTTCCGTGGATAGATTTATTGAATGTCCTTTGGTGATAAAATCCCAATAGTTTTATTGAGTTTTAATTTTATAGTTTATTAATAATTTGTATAATTTTGTAGTTATGTTCTTCAGTTATTGTTATCATATATGATTTTGTCAAAATATTTTATAAATTTAGGTTTTTAAATGGAGAATTATTTATTATTCTGCATAGATCTTGTGAATATATCATAACACTTAGAAGAACCAGCCAATCTGAAGATGAAAGTTTATACTTGTTTATTTGTTGACTATCATCTATTTTTTGATTGTTAATACATTGTTGTCAACAAATAAAACTTTTTGATTCCCATGTGATAAAAACATTCTTATATGTCTTATTAAAGAAGTTTTTTGTGGAACTAAAAGGAATTAAGTCCATCCAAGTCTTTACATCTGTGTTCGCAATGATTAAACCAGTTTTGAGTTTAGGAATAAGTACATGCCAAAAAGCAGGCAGTCTTAAACCCATTCCAATATATCTAAGTATGATCACCGTCTGTTGACAGATTTGCATAGAGATACTACTAGAAATCTCTGTGGGCTTTAAATGGACACAGTATTCCTCTGAACTGATATTTCAGAGTAAGACACACTTAATAAAGGATGTGATGAAGAGGCAGTCTGGAGAGTGGTCATCAGTTTCATGTACAACCCTTACAATATGAAACAGCATTTCAGTTCCAGACCTTGACAATGCCATAAGCTAGGAATTGCCACTACTTGGATTTGGGTGTCCTGAAGTACTTTTTTCCCCTCTGTCAGAGGATGGTTTTCATTTTGGTTAGGCCATGCACTGCTGACCTATTCAAGAGAATCATGCCAGGAGCTTGGTCTTTCTTTATGTTTCTTTCACTGATATATAAATTCAGACAGCAGTTTCACATCCAGTGCAGGTGCTGAAATTTCCAAGGAGGATCCTCCTTAGTGGTGCTGAAGAGGACCTAATTAAGGTTCATGTAGAACTGCCCCTTTACACCATCATCAACATAAAACATCACAACACAATGATGATATGCTAACAGCTCTTGAGTTTCAGAGTCATGTACCATTTACTGATTAATCTGACCATAATAAAAAGGACGATGTCTTCAATCCACCTATCTTCAGCAAACTTCCATTTTTAAATGAAGACTCTTCACCCCTCTCTTCTCGAATGACTTTTGCGGGTTTGCCACGTCTCACCCAGTACTGTAATGTCAGTATAATTTATCACAAGCTCCATGACAGCAACAGCACTTCTTTCAGATCAGTCACTATACTGACCATTCATCAGGCCATAAATGGTCACGTCACAAAGACTGCTGTCTAAATTCTTGTTTTGACCAGGCAAGGAGCAGGAAGGAAGTGTAACCTTGAAGCATACAATTATTGGCTCCCTATTGAAATGTTGGTACTCAAAATGCCCAGTACTGACATGCTGAAAAAAAAACAGACCAAAAAATGCAGGAAAAGAGTGACTCTCAAACTTCACTCTTCTCCTTTAAACTTTTTTTTGCAGTGAGGCAAGCCCTCCTATACTCCCAATGTGGGAATCAAGCCCCCACCCCAAACTTATATATATATACCAACTCTGAGATCACCATACTTTGGAGAAAGGGAAATATTCTGGGAAATGGCCATCTCGCACTTAGTATCTGTAAGTCTGGTTTTTGGCCATTCAGTCACAACCTTTTTGGACTTGTTAGCAAATCTTGACATTTCAAATGGTTACCCAATTATTCATCCCTGAAGAGGTGTCAGCTCAGGTGCCAGGCATCTTTTCTTAGAGACGTCCATGTGAGATGACCAGAAGGTATTCTAAAAAGTACCTGCCTAGTTACCGTAGCAGCTGTGTTATAGGTATCCATTTCCAACAACCATTCTGCAAGATCTGATGACATATTCAGGAATAAAGACTACTGAATGCAAGGATACTGTATCTCCATGTATGAAGCCTGCTCACAACTTCATTTGGCAAAGGAAAGCTGGTGCACCTTAAGTAACCAAGCCCCCTTGATAAGCTGGTGCACCTTAAGTAACCAAGCCCACTTGATAAGCTGGTGCACCTTAAGTAACCATGCCCACTTGATAAGCTGGTGGACCTTAAGTAACCAAGCCCCCTTGATAAGCTGGTGCACCTTAAGTAACCAAGCCCACTTGATAAGCTGGTGCACCTTAAGTAACCAAGCCCACTTGGTAGGCTGGTGCACCTTAAGTAACCATGCCCACTTGGTAGGCTGGTGCACTTTAAGTAACCATGCCCACTTGATAAGCTGGTGCACCTTAAGTAACCATGCCCACTTGATAAGCTGGTGCACCTTAAGTAACCATGCCCACTTGGTAGGCTGGTGCACCTTAAGTAACCATGCCCACTTGATAAGCTGGTGCACCTTAAGTAACCAAGCCCCCTTGATAAGCTGGTGCACCTTAAGTAACCAAGCCCACTTGATAAGCTGGTGCACCTTAAGTAACCAAGCCCACTTGGTAGGCTGGTGCACCTTAAGTAACCATGCCCACTTGGTAGGCTGGTGCACCTTAAGTAACCATGCCCACTTGATAAGCTGGTGCACCTTAAGTAACCATGCCCACTTGATAAGCTGGTGCACCTTAAGTAACCATGCCCACTTGGTAGGCTGGTGCACCTTAAGTAACCATGCCCACTTGATAGGCTGGTGCACCTTAAGTAACCAAGCCCACTTGATAAGCTGGTGCACCTTAAGTAACCATGCCCACTTGATAAGCTGGTGCACCTTAAGTAACCATGCCCACTTGATAAGCTGGTGCACCTTAAGTAACCATGCCCACTTGATAAGCTGGTGCACCTTAAGTAACCATGCCCACTTGATAAGTTGGTGCACCTTAAGTAACCATGCCCACTTGATAAGCTGGAGCACCTTAAGTAACCATGCCCACTTGATAAGCTGGTGCACCTTAAGTAACCATGCCCACTTGGTAGGCTGGTGCACCTTAAGTAACCATGCCCACTTGATAAGCTGGTGCACCTTAAGTAACCATGCCCACTTGGTAGGCTGGTGCACCTTAAGTAACCATGCCCACTTGATAAGCTGGTGCACCTTAAGTAACCATGCCCACTTGGTAGGCTGGTGCACCTTAAGTAACCATGCCCACTTGATAAGCTGGAGCACCTTAAGTAACCATGCCCACTTGATAAGCTGGTGCACCTTAAGTAACCAAGCCCACTTGATAAGCTGGTGCACCTTAAGTAACCATGCCCCCTTGATAAGCTGGTGCACCTTAAGTAACCATGCCCACTTGATAAGCTGGTGCACCTTAAGTAACCATGCCCACTTGATAAGCTGGTGCACCTTAAGTAACCATGCCCACTTGGTAGGCTGGTGCACCTTAAGTAACCATGCCCACTTGATAAGCTGGTGCACCTTAAGTAACCATGCCCACTTGATAAGCTGGTGCGCCTTAAGTAACCATGCCCCCTTGATAAGCTGGTGCACCTTAAGTAACCATGCCCACTTGGTAGGCTGGTGCACCTTAAGTAACCATGCCCCCTTGATAAGCTGGTGCACCTTAAGTAACCATGCCCACTTGATAAGCTGGTGCACCTTAAGTAACCATGCCCACTTGATAAGCTGGTGCACCTTAAGTAACCATGCCCACTTGATAAGCTGGTGCGCCTTAAGTAACCAAGCCCACTTGATAAGCTGGCGCACCTTAAGTAACCATGCACACTTGATAAGCTGGTGCACCTTAAGTAACCATGCCCACTTGGTAGGCTGGTGCACCTTAAGTAACCATGCCCCCTTGATAAGCTGGAGCACCTTAAGTAACCATGCCCACTTGATAAGCTGGTGCACCTTAAGTAACCATGCCCACTTGATAAGCTGGCGCACCTTGAGTAACCATGCCCACTTGATAAGCTGGTGCACCTTAAGTAACCATGCCCACTTGGTAGGCTGGTGCACCTTAAGTAACCATGCCCCCTTGATAAGCTGGAGCACCTTAAGTAACCATGCCCACTTGATAAGCTGGTGCACCTTAAGTAACCATGCCCACTTGATAAGCTGGTGCACCTTAAGTAACCATGCCCCCTTGATAAGCTGGTGCACCTTAAGTAACCAAGCCCACTTGATAAGCTGGTGCACCTTAAGTAACCATGCCCCCTTGATAAGCTGGTGCACCTTAAGTAACCACGCCCACTTGATAAGCTGGTGCACCTTAAGTAACCATGCCCCCTTGATAAGCTGGTGCACCTTAAGTAACCAAGCCCACTTGATAAGCTGGAGCACCTTAAGTAACCATGCCCCCTTGATAAGCTGGTGCACCTTAAGTAACCATGCCCACTTGATAAGCTGGTGGACCTTAAGTAACCATGCCCACTTGATAAGCTGGAGCACCTTAAGTAACCAAGCCCACTTGATAAGCTAGTGCACCTTAAGTAACCAAGCCCACTTGATAAGCTGGAGCACCTTAAGTAACCATGCCCACTTGGTAGGCTGGTGCACCTTAAGTAACCAAGCCCACTTGATAAGCTGGTGCACCTTAAGTAACCATGCCCCCTTGATAAGCTGGTGCACCTTAAGTAACCATGCCCACTTGATAAGCTGGTGCACCTTAAGTAACCATGCCCACTTGGTAGGCTGGTGCACCTTAAGTAACCATGCCCACTTGATAAGCTGGTGTACCTTAAGTAACCACGCCCACTTGGTAGGCTGGTGCACCTTAAGTAACCATGCCCACTTGATAAGCTGGTGGACCTTAAGTAACCACGCCCACTTGGTAGGCTGGTGCACCTTAAGTAACCATGCCCACTTGATAAGCTGGAGCACCTTAAGTAACCAAGCCCCCTTGATAAGCTGGTGCACCTTAAGTAACCAAGCCCACTTGATAAGCTGGTGCACCTTAAGTAACCAAGCCCACTTGATAAGCTGGCGCACCTTAAGTAACCATGCCCACTTGATAAGCTGGTGCACCTTAAGTAACCATGCCCACTTGGTAGGCTGGTGCACCTTAAGTAACCATGCCCCCTTGATAAGCTGGTGCACCTTAAGTAACCAAGCCCACTTGATAAGCTGGTGCACCTTAAGTAACCATGCCCACTTGATAAGCTGGCGCACCTTGAGTAACCATGCCCACTTGATAAGCTGGTGCACCTTAAGTAACCATGCCCACTTGGTAGGCTGGTGCACCTTAAGTAACCATGCCCACTTGGTAGGCTGGTGCACCTTAAGTAACCATGCCCACTTGATAAGCTGGTGCACCTTAAGTAACCATGCCCACTTGATAAGCTGGAGCACCTTAAGTAACCACGCCCACTTGATAAGCTGGTGCACCTTAAGTAACCACGCCCACTTGATAAGCTGGTGCACCTTAAGTAACCATGCCCACTTGATAAGCTGGTGGACCTTAAGTAACCACGCCCACTTGATAAGCTGGTGGACCTTAAGTAACCAAGCCCACTTGATAAGCTGGAGCACCTTAAGTAACCATGCCCACTTGATAAGCTGGTGGACCTTAAGTAACCACGCCCACTTGATAAGCTGGTGGACCTTAAGTAACCAAGCCCACTTGATAAGCTGGAGCACCTTAAGTAACCATGCCCACTTGATAAGCTGGTGGACCTTAAGTAACCATGCCCACTTGATAAGCTGGTGGACCTTAAGTAACCATGCCCACTTGATAAGCTGGTGCACCTTAAGTAACCAAGCCCACTTGGTAGGCTGGTGCACCTTAAGTAACCAAGCCCACTTGGTAGGCTGGTGCACCTTAAGTAACCATGCCCACTTGATAAGCTGGTGCACCTTAAGTAACCAAGCCCACTTGGTAGGCTGGTGCACCTTAAGTAACCATGCCCACTTGGTAGGCTGGTGCACCTTAAGTAACCATGCCCACTTGGTAGGCTGGTGCACCTTAAGTAACCATGCCCATTTGATAAGTTGGTGCACCTTAAGTAACCAAGCCCACTTGATAAGCTGGTGCACCTTAAGTAACCATGCCCACTTGATAAGCTGGTGGACCTTAAGTAACCATGCCCACTTGATAAGCTGGTGCACCTTAAGTAACCATGCCCCCTTGATAAGCTGGTGCACCTTAAGTAACCATGCCCACTTGATAAGCTGGTGCACCTTAAGTAACCATGCCCCCTTGATAAGCTGGTGCACCTTAAGTAACCATGCCCACTTGATAAGCTGGTGCACCTTAAGTAACCATGCCCACTTGATAAGCTGGTGCACCTTAAGTAACCATGCCCCCTTGATAAGCTGGTGCACCTTAAGTAACCATGCCCACTTGATAAGCTGGTGCACCTTAAGTAACCAAGCCCACTTGATAAGCTGGTGGACCTTAAGTAACCAAGCCCCCTTGATAAGCTGGTGCACCTTAAGTAACCAAGCCCACTTGATAAGCTGGTGCACCTTAAGTAACCATGCCCACTTGATAAGCTGGTGCACCTTAAGTAACCATGCCCCCTTGATAAGCTGGTGCACCTTAAGTAACCATGCCCCCTTGATAAGCTGGAGCACCTTAAGTAACCACGCCCACTTGGTAGGCTGGTGCACCTTAAGTAACCATGCCCACTTGATAAGCTGGTGCACCTTAAGTAACCAAGCCCACTTGGTAGGCTAGTGCACCTTAAGTAACCAAGCCCACTTGATAAGCTGGTGCACCTTAAGTAACCATGCCCCCTTGATAAGCTGGTGCACCTTAAGTAACCATGCCCACTTGGTAGGCTGGTGCACCTTAAGTAACCATGCCCACTTGATAAGCTGGTGCACCTTAAGTAACCATGCCCACTTGATAAGCTGGTGCACCTTAAGTAACCATGCCCCCTTGATAAGCTGGTGCACCTTAAGTAACCATGCCCACTTGATAAGCTGGTGCACCTTAAGTAACCATGCCCACTTGGTAGGCTGGTGCACCTTAAGTAACCATGCCCCCTTGATAAGCTGGTGCACCTTAAGTAACCATGCCCACTTGATAAGCTGGTGCACCTTAAGTAACCATGCCCACTTGGTAGGCTGGTGCACCTTAAGTAACCATGCCCCCTTGATAAGCTGGTGCACCTTAAGTAACCACGCCCACTTGATAAGCTGGTGCACCTTAAGTAACCAAGCCCACTTGATAAGCTGGTGCACCTTAAGTAACCAAGCCCACTTGATAAGCTGGTGCACCTTAAGTAACCATGCCCACTTGATAAGCTGGTGCACCTTAAGTAACCAAGCCCACTTGATAAGCTGGTGCACCTTAAGTAACCATGCCCACTTGGTAGGCTGGTGCACCTTAAGTAACCATGCCCACTTGATAAGCTGGTGCACCTTAAGTAACCAAGCCCACTTGGTAGGCTGGTGCACCTTAAGTAACCATGCCCACTTGGTAGGCTGGTGCACCTTAAGTAACCATGCCCACTTGATAAGCTGGTGCACCTTAAGTAACCATGCCCCCTTGATAAGCTGGTGCACCTTAAGTAACCATGCCCACTTGATAAGCTGGTGCACTTTACGTAACCATGCCCACTTGATAAGCTGGTGCACCTTAAGTAACCATGCCCACTTGGTAGGCTGGTGCACCTTAAGTAACCATGCCCACTTGATAAGCTGGTGCACCTTAAGTAACCATGCCCACTTGGTAGGCTGGTGCACCTTAAGTAACCATGCCCACTTGGTAGGCTGGTGCACCTTAAGTAACCATGCCCACTTGATAAGCTGGAGCACCTTAAGTAACCATGCCCCCTTGATAAGCTGGTGCACCTTAAGTAACCATGCCCCCTTGATAAGCTGGTGCACCTTAAGTAACCAAGCCCACTTGATAAGCTGGTGCACCTTAAGTAACCATGCCCACTTGGTAGGCTGGTGCACCTTAAGTAACCATGCCCACTTGATAAGCTGGTGCACTTTACGTAACCATGCCCACTTGATAAGCTGGTGCACCTTAAGTAACCATGCCCACTTGGTAGGCTGGTGCACCTTAAGTAACCATGCCCACTTGATAAGCTGGTGCACCTTAAGTAACCATGCCCACTTGGTAGGCTGGTGCACCTTAAGTAACCATGCCCACTTGGTAGGCTGGTGCACCTTAAGTAACCATGCCCACTTGATAAGCTGGAGCACCTTAAGTAACCATGCCCCCTTGATAAGCTGGTGCACCTTAAGTAACCAAGCCCACTTGATAAGCTGGTGCACCTTAAGTAACCATGCCCACTTGGTAGGCTGGTGCACCTTAAGTAACCATGCCCACTTGATAAGCTGGAGCACCTTAAGTAACCATGCCCCCTTGATAAGCTGGTGCACCTTAAGTAACCATGCCCACTTGGTAGGCTGGTGCACCTTAAGTAACCATGCCCACTTGGTAGGCTGGTGCACCTTAAGTAACCATGCCCACTTGGTAGGCTGGTGCACCTTAAGTAACCATGCCCACTTGATAAGCTGGTGCACCTTAAGTAACCATGCCCACTTGGTAGGCTGGTGCACCTTAAGTAACCATGCCCACTTGGTAGGCTGGTGCACCTTAAGTAACCATGCCCACTTGATAAGCTGGTGCACCTTAAGTAACCATGCCCACTTGATAAGCTGGTGCACCTTAAGTAACCATGCCCACTTGGTAGGCTGGTGCACCTTAAGTAACCATGCCCACTTGGTAGGCTGGTGCACCTTAAGTAACCATGCCCACTTGATAAGCTGGTGCACCTTAAGTAACCAAGCCCACTTGGTAGGCTGGTGCACCTTAAGTAACCATACCCACTTGATAAGCTGGTGCACCTTAAGTAACCATGCCCACTTGATAAGCTGGAGCACCTTAAGTAACCAAGCCCACTTGGTAGGCTGGTGCACCTTAAGTAACCATGCCCACTTGGTAGGCTGGTGCACCTTAAGTAACCATGCCCACTTGATAAGCTGGTGCACCTTAAGTAACCAAGCCCACTTGGTAGGCTGGTGCACCTTAAGTAACCATACCCACTTGATAAGCTGGTGCACCTTAAGTAACCATGCCCACTTGATAAGCTGGTGCACCTTAAGTAACCATGCCCACTTGATAAGCTGGTGCACTTTACGTAACCAAGCCCACTTGATAAGCTGGTGCACCTTAAGTAACCAAGCCCCCTTGATAAGCTGGTGCACCTTAAGTAACCAAGCCCACTTGGTAGGCTGGTGCACCTTAAGTAACCATGCCCACTTGGTAGGCTGGTGCACCTTAAGTAACCATGCCCCCTTGATAAGCTGGTGCACCTTAAGTAACCAAGCCCACTTGATAAGCTGGTGCACCTTAAGTAACCATGCCCACTTGATAAGCTGGTGGACCTTAAGTAACCATGCCCACTTGATAAGCTGGTGCACCTTAAGTAACCAAGCCCACTTGATAAGCTGGTGCACCTTAAGTAACCATGCCCACTTGGTAGGCTGGTGCACCTTAAGTAACCATGCCCACTTGGTAGGCTGGTGCACCTTAAGTAACCATGCCCACTTGGTAGGCTGGTGCACCTTAAGTAACCATGCCCACTTGATAAGCTGGTGCACCTTAAGTAACCATGCCCACTTGATAAGCTGGTGCACCTTAAGTAACCACGCCCACTTGATAAGCTGGTGCACCTTAAGTAACCAAGCCCACTTGATAAGCTGGTGCACCTTAAGTAACCATGCCCCCTTGATAAGCTGGTGCACCTTAAGTAACCATGCCCACTTGGTAGGCTGGTGCACCTTAAGTATCCATGCCCCCTTGATAAGCTGGTGCACCTTAAGTAACCACGCCCACTTGATAAGCTGGTGCACCTTAAGTAACCATGCCCACTTGGTAGGCTGGTGCACCTTAAGTAACCATGCCCACTTGATAAGCTGGTGGACCTTAAGTAACCATGCCCACTTGATAAGCTGGTGGACCTTAAGTAACCAAGCCCACTTGATAAGCTGGTGCACCTTAAGTAACCATGCCCACTTGGTAGGCTGGTGCACCTTAAGTAACCATGCCCACTTGGTAGGCTGGTGCACCTTAAGTAACCATGCCCACTTGATAAGCTGGAGCACCTTAAGTAACCATGCCCACTTGATAAGCTGGTGCACCTTAAGTAACCATGCCCACTTGGTAGGCTGGTGCACCTTAAGTAACCACGCCCACTTGGTAGGCTGGTGCACCTTAAGTAACCATGCCCACTTGATAAGCTGGTGCACCTTAAGTAACCATGCCCACTTGGTAGGCTGGTGCACCTTAAGTAACCATGCCCACTTGATAAGCTGGTGCACCTTAAGTAACCATGCCCACTTGGTAGGCTGGTGCACCTTAAGTAACCATGCCCACTTGATAAGCTGGTGCACCTTAAGTAACCATGCCCACTTGATAAGATGGTGCACCTTAAGTAACCATGCCCACTTGATAAGCTGGTGCACCTTAAGTAACCATGCCCACTTGGTAGGCTGGTGCACCTTAAGTAACCATGCCCACTTGGTAGGCTGGTGCACCTTAAGTAACCATGCCCACTTGGTAGGCTGGTGCACCTTAAGTAACCATGCCCACTTGGTAGGCTGGTGCACCTTAAGTAACCATGCCCACTTGATAAGCTGGTGCACCTTAAGTAACCATGCCCACTTGATAAGCTAGTGCACCTTAAGTAACCATGCCCACTTGATAAGCTGGTGCACCTTAAGTAACCATGCCCACTTGATAAGCTGGTGCACCTTAAGTAACCATGCCCACTTGATAAGCTGGTGCACCTTAAGTAACCATGCCCACTTGATAAGCTGGTGCACCTTAAGTAACCATGCCCACTTGATAAGCTGGTGCACCTTAAGTAACCATGCCCACTTGGTAGGCTGGTGCACCTTAAGTAACCATGCCCACTTGATAAGCTGGTGCACCTTAAGTAACCATGCCCACTTGATAAGCTGGTGCACCTTAAGTAACCATGCCCACTTGGTAGGCTGGTGCACCTTAAGTAACCATGCCCACTTGATAAGCTAAAGAACCACAGCTCACTGACCCTGAGAACCCAAGATAACAGGTGACTCCCTTTATTTCCCCTTTTCCTCTTACATAGGGTCCTAACATCTTATCTTGTGATGATGACCTGGGAAAACTAAACTGCACCTCAATTTTGCTTATTACTAAAGTCATGATCAGGAATATGAGACTTCATATGGCAAAGCAACACGGGTTAACAAGACACTGACACAAACCTGTTCCCTGTGGCAACTGTAACTTCATGAAAAAGGCAGGCACTAAGAACTACAAATAATGCATCTGAACAATGCCAAATGAAGCTCTAGGTATCAGAGTTTCTGTCTTATCATAAATGGTGCAACTTATGCAGTGCTGACGCTCACTGTGACAGCAAGAATTGATTGCCACAAGTAGTTCTGCCTCACAATTTGAAGCACCTAGTGGCCTAAACATTCAAACTATAAACTGAAAATATACACTTGCAGTAGATGGTCAAGTCTTCTTAAACACAATTCAGGAAATATTTCATTATGGTAACCATGAATCTTCTGCCACTCGTAAGTTATCCAGATAAATCAGCAGTAGAATCCAAAGTATTCTAAAGCATCAAATCCTGTGGAGTAATGCAGTCTAGTCCAGTATACGCCAAGTAATTTTTACGGTATTCACAGCTATGAGAAGGTGGCATAAACATGTTACGAGAAGGTTCATTTACACCCAGATCCATCTTTTTAAACATTTTATGCAGTGCTTTTCAGGCAAAAGACCTAGGAAGCCATCACATCCTGAATTTTCCCAAACAAATTCTGAAAATTGAGGTTCTTCTTTACAGCTGGAACCACTCTGGATGCAATGAATTCTAGGGGAAGAAAAGGAATGTTATATGAGGTGCTCACCATAATGCCAGATCTCTGACAGCGGCTGTTTTAGCAGATAACATGATGTACTTTATGGAATGTATCCAGCTGTGTGACCATCTATTTTCCAAACCCTGCTCAATGAAGGTGGTCTCTGCAATGGAGAAACCCCCCTTCCCCAAGAAAGTGACCTCAGATTAGGCTGCTGTTAATATGGAGGTGCACTGTTCAGTTGGGCAACACCTCTTTCGCCACTTCAGATGTCAGCCATCTTCCAAACTGTCACCAGTCACCCAGCTGAAACTGCCCCCACCAACACTACATAGTGTATATCCTAGACTGGAAAATGCAAGGTGCCACCTGTATGTGAACTTTGGAATCATGCAAATCCTGGGAAGTTCACAGCTACTGAGTCTTGTGACCATTATGCCCTGCTATTTATCATCCTGTACTTCCCCTCTCAAGGAGGCTGACTGTTTCTCACAAGCAATCTTCCCATATTAATCATCAACTCACACTGCCATTATGAGGAGACGCTCCCACGGTAGTGGATAAAATAAAAAAGTACAAAAGTTACGCTCTGCAGCCAAATGACAGAAGCTTTTCCATCTTGCTAAGTGAGCCCTCCTGGCAGAAACCCTTCAGGCTGCTTCCGACAGGTCAGCAACATGTATAAGCAAGCTGAAAAAGTACCACAATTAAGGAAGACGCATTCATGCAACAAGATGAAGGGAATGAGCATTCAGGTGTTTTACCTTGTCAATATTTAATGTAAATATGGATTAGGACAATGGAAAATTCTCTGGGGGACTTGTGTGTACGGACTACAACAGTTGGCATGCTACCTTGCCAAAAGAAGCTCTCAGAATCACATTTGGTTATCCTTTGGATCAGTAGAAAATAGGAAATGTAAAAAGGAAAGATACCTCCATACCCTCCAAGAGTGAAAGGGCTGTGAAGTAATCCTTTGCAATGCAGAATTTTATTTATAAATGTATTTATAATTTGCTAATTAGTTAATTGGACTGATCCACAGACATTGCAGAAGACAATTCTGGGGGGAGCTTGACATTTGGATGTGAGGCAAAGAAATGTACAGCTGCAGTTCCATTACTGAATCTAGTTTGGTGATCAACACAGAAAGTCCCCTTATGTGTCTCATACCTGAAAAGCATGTATTGCACAGAATATGTCAAATTAACTACATGTACTTCAATTGATAAAAACAAATATCGACACTGTACATACAAGCTTGTACACTACCATACGGACTGCATTATATTAACCCTATCGGGATGTCCCTGCTGGAGCCCGCTGTTATGTTTTGTTCATTTTTATTTTTATTTATTCATTCATTCATTTATTTATTTAAACATTTGTTGACCAGGAACGTCTGACTAGGACAGAGCCTATTCTCAGTGGAGGCCTGGGGGAAACTCTCCAGATACGTCTTTGTAATGTGGGAGGAAACCAGAGTACACAGATGAAACCCACATGAATGCAGGGAGGACATGTAGACTCCGCACAAAAGGCACCCCACCAAGAATCGAACCAGAGAACCTCTTGCTGTGAGGTGACAATGCTGACCACTGCACCACCCATTTCAAATGTATCTTATTTCTGTTATTTTGTCAACAGATATAGTTGTACAACATTTATTTCTGATTGTTTTGCGGGGCTCACCCAGCAGATACCCCTGAAAATAAGCATGTTCCCATTAGGAACCCACCAGAGAAACAACATATAAATAAACAAATAAAGTATGACCTTTAGATTTAGCTCATATTTTTTTATTCCAGTTACTTGTACACTGCTAGCGAGTATTCCCTGCTTTGACACTGACATACATGCCCTAGAAAAAAATTAAAAAAGAGACACTGATGAAATAGCCGAACAGCCAGTTTCACTGCCCTCAGTTCTATAACAGACTGATGTACAGATTTTTCCTGAGTGGATCACTCACTCTGGGTGGAAAAGTGATCCAAATGACCTCCCCATTACTTACTAGTTATCACAAATGGGGATGGCCTGGAGATATACAATTGTTGTAGGTGATTAGACAGTTCTGAAAGTTTGTTGTCTGTTTATTTATTTTGGTGGTGGGTAGGCAGCATGATGGCACATTAACTTTGACACGCAGTGGCATTACAATTTCAAAAATATAAGGAACAAAGTCACAGCTAAGAAAATGCATATGTTAAACATAAATATCTCTAAACTGGATATAAGCTTAACATGGGAAAAATGCAACAATAAAAATTATAAGGAAAAAAGTGTATACAGTCTAAAATATAAAAAACACTTATGCAGTAAAAGTAAATACTTGACTAAATATCTCACTAGCTGTAGGTTAAAGAATTGTCTCCTGGCACCAGATACTGAAGATATTTTAGGATTCAACAAGTCCTTCTGTGTGTGTACTTAGATTTGGCTGTACTACACTGAGGGATCCTACAGAAAATGTAAATTATGTCCAAATGGGAAGGTGAATTGAATTTCATATCTCTGAGACAGAGACTGAGCTGGCCTTGTTGCTACAATGTGGACGTTCAGTGGGATTGTTAGGAATAACATGAAGTCAGAAGCCAAGAATGAGGTTCTAGTACCCTTACAATCTCAGCACAAGCATGCCAGGTAGGAAAATCGCTACTGCTTAATGATTTATAAATGACACTGGATGGCAGCATTGTGACACAACGTTCAAACAGCAGACATTCAGTTGTGTGCTGTAATGGTACTGTCTAAAGGGTGAATGAAGCATGAATCTTACATATTTCACTTGTACAGTTTGAAATGAAATTTGTGAACATAAGACAATAAAGTGTTTGAGACTACCGACAGGACATACCCTGTGGTGGGTACAAAGCCTCCCTTGCCAAAGATGTGCCTGGATTTGTTTGCCAGGAGTGCTTGAGAATGTAGACTTGTAAATTACATTTGAGTATAGACGCTTGGCAGAAAGACTTTGTAGACAGAAAGACAGACTCTGTAGATAGAAAGTGGGTTGTGGATCCCAATAGACCCCCAGATAATTGTAAAGGGCAACAGTTTCCATTTCTTCAGGATTCGAGGTTACCTTCCATTTTTCAGTATGCTTAGATAGTCATTAAAAGGTACTGGGTTTGGCTGATGTTTAGCCATTTCCAAAGAAGCCAAACATGTTACAGCTATGTCAGTGCTGCTGGGTTTGCAATAAGAATGGTCAGTTCTAATTAGTACAATGTCATCAGCAAATACATAAAGATGTGGTTAGTCTGTAGTAAGAGTGTTAATAAAAATGGTAAAAAGAATGAGGTCAAGTAATGCCCCCTTAGGAACTCCAAAGTTAACAGGTTTGGGGTAATATGGGAAGGACTGCACTTTTACCTTTTAATTCCTACTGTACAGATTACTAGTCTGTATGAGTATAAGGACCAAAGCCATGCTTGCTACATCACAAAATCATGGCTGGGTGTAATACTTTAAAAAGGTCAAGGATGGGTCTATAAATGCAGCACCAGTGAGCCAGACCTCTATCAGTCATTCCGGTAACAGTAGGTGTGATGTTTGCTAATGCAAATTTTGTTGAGAGCAAAACTACACTTTTTCAAATAAAGTCACTGAACAGAAAACTTACCTTTGTCTGAGGCACAAAGTTCCTGAATATGATTACACCAGTTAAGGTGTGCAGGGACAAAGCCCACACACATGAAGGTTGAGGAGGGAAAAAAATGTCTAAATTCTACTTCAAGTCGAATTTTATAGGAATTTTAACGAAATCCTTTTACACATATTTCACACAACCTTCCACTGCCCTGCTGAATGTAACAGGGAAATAAATGACTGTGGTTAAACTGCCATGGCCATATACTCTGACCACACATGCTATTCATTACATAATGAGGCAAGAGTATTCAAGGAGTCTAGATGGGGGGGAGGGGAAAGATAGGGGCCTTAAATTAAAAATACTGCTGGACTGTGCAGTTCTGGGTAGGAAGCATTACAATAGCTGACTTCCAAAGCATTAAAAAACTGTCCTGAGAAATAGAACAAAAAAAATATAGACTAAACACATTTTAACAGGGATTGGAATAAATACACAGCAGGCTTTTATGAAATTTGAAGAAAGACTATGATATCTTGGTTGATCAAGATAATCATCATTATATTTAGCAGGGGATAAATCGTTCTAAATGTTGGTTCCAAAATGCGCTGAGCCATCAGTGCAGGTTATTAGTGTGAAGCTTTGTTAATGGAGCCACAGATTGCTGCTGCTACACAGCTTCGAGGCCTGTAGCACATTATCTGCAAAGGCTAGTGAGAATGCTGTCAGGCTGCATGTGCCAGCAGCCCACCTGTAAACTGTGTGAAGTGTGAGAGAGTTCTGGCCAGGACTATGTCCATTCTTGTCCTGGTAAACTCTGGAATGCAATCTTAAGTGGATAACAGTTCACAAAAGCTGACTGTGATAACCTCTCTGTTTGACAAAATATTTTTTTGAAGATATGACCAACCAGACGTTTTTCCAGTGACAGGTACAGACAGATGTCTTGCCACCTTAAAAGACTGCTAGGATAGCCAGGTACTTCCATAAAAGACACTCAGGGCAGACATCAGGATAAACATGGTGCTTTAAGCTGTTAACAGTGACTTATCCACTAAAACAACATCTGATACTGTTGCACAAGTATGTATCATACATTTCCAAACAGTATATCCAATACACTTTTGAGACAAGACGAATAAATTAATATAGAGAAATCAACAGGCACTTCTTATAAACAATGAACTGGTTCAGAACACTAAGATCCAGGATAGGTTTGCTGTACCAAGATTTTTCAATAAGTAAGAAGAACTGTGTATAAAATTCTCTGTGTCTATCACCTTCATGATGTGGGTCTACAATGCCCTGCTCTGTGAGGAATGCTGTTTGTCAGGGCAGGGTGACTTACGAAAGAAAGGTGTCAGTTTTCTTTTGAACTCCTTATAGTCCCACCTTCCAGAAGGTCTAACATTGCTTTTGCTGCTAACACAGATTCCAAAGTGGGCAGATGATGAGGTAGAAAAGAAAGAAAATTACGAATGAGTTAGGTGTTCCTATACCTCCCTCTCCAATAAGGACTCTGAGGTATAATTCCCTATGAGAATCTTTACTTCTGTTATTTCTTATTTCAACCAGAGCTGCTCTTCCGTTCCTCTGGACTGGAGAAAACTTGTATGCATTGAAAAGGATGATAAAAGATGATACTTCCTGTAAAACTAGGAGTACCCCAAGGATCAATCCTAGGACCCCTACTTTTCACTATATTTACAAATAATCTTCACAAAGCCACCCCTCTGGCAAACCTGGTTCAATACTCTGATGACTCCACCTTAATCTGCTCTGCCCCCACCCTTTAACAACTTCAAATCAAGACCCAAGAAGCCTTTACATCCATTGAAACCTGGCTAACAAACTCCCAGCTAATACTAAATCCTAAAAAGACCCAACTTATGCTCTTTCATCCTTCCAAAGAAGCAACAACTACTCCGTCGTTCTCTATTTCTGCATTAGATAATACTCCTATCTCCCCCATCACAAAAACAAATTATTAGGGTTCATTATTGACAATAATATGAAATTTGACAAACACATAGCTCAACCAATAACCAGAATCAACAAAAAATTAGGTACTCTTTACAGATGTAAAAACTTCCTAGCCAGCAACAGTAAAGTTACCGTAGCTCGTACACATCTTCTCTCTACCTTAACTGTATGCTTCTCCTGCCCTAATTAATCTATGCTACAACAAAATAGCAAAATTCGCCACAAACTCCTCCTACCACACCCACTACTGTCAGGCCCTTAAACAGCTTTCCTGCCTTGAACTCCCTAACACCTTAGCTCTAAATCAACTTCTTCTAGCTCACCAAATACTGTACCAACCTGACAAAACTCCAGCCTTACAAGACCTGATCGCCCTCTACTCCAATAACCATGAACTTATATCCACTAACAAGGCACTAATCACAATCTCCAAAAGCCATTACAGCTCTGGTGACTCCCTGTATTCTAGTAACATTGCCAAGACTTGGAACTCCCTACCGCTACAAATCAGGGTGCAACCTAATAAAGCCATCTTCAAAAAAAAACAGCTTATTTCCCACCTAAACAACTCCTGGACATGCAACTGCCTAGCACCTGGCTGACACATTCTAACTCCTTTCCCCTACGCACTATCCAACCTCTTTAAAACTCCCACAGATGCACTATATATTATCACATGTTACTTGTAACTGCCAAGCACCTGGCTGACATATTCTAACTCCTTTCCCCTACCCACTATCCAACCTCCTCTTTAAAACTCCCACAGATGCACTATATATTATCACACGTTACTTGTAACTGCTAAACACCTGGCTGACATATTCTAGCTCCTTTCCCCTACCCACTATTCAACCTCTTTAAAACTCCCACAGATGCACTATATATTATCACACATTACTTGTAACTGCCTAGCACCTGGCTGACATATTCTAACTCCTTTCCCCTACCCACTATCCAACCTCTTTAAAACTCCCACAGATGCACTATATATTATCACACATTACTTGTAACTGCCTAGCACCTGGCTGACATATTCTAACTCCTTTCCCCTACCCACTATCCAACCTCTTTAAAACTCCCACAGATGCACTATATATTATCACACGTTACTTGTAACGCCTAGCACCTGGCTGACATATTCTAACTCCTTTCCCCTACCCACTATCCAACCTCTTTAAAACTCCCACAGATGCACTATATATTATCACATTTTTTATTTTTTATTTTACATTTGTTGACCGGGATAGTCCGACTGGATGCATGTCCATTTTCAGCGGAGGCCCGGGGAGAAAAGCTCCAAGGGTAAGCAGATACAGCATTACATATTGCAAACAGACTATTTACAGAGATTACATAAGTAAGCAAGTTAAACAAGTTCCACAGGTTAAAGTTAATCCCGAGTGTAAATCGGGATTAAATTAAATTACACAGTAAAATGGTTAACAGATTTTTACACATTCTAGAGAGAGTTAGCCAGGCTTGATACAGTGACATAGCCAGTTAAGTGACAAATGTTGTTTGAGTCTTGTTATAAATTGACCTAAGGTGGAAAGTAAGGTAATATCAGCTGGAAGAAAGTTCCAGGATCTACTTACAGAGTTTGCAAAGAGAGAGTTACCGGCTGTGTTATTAATTTTGCTAGTCTGAATTAGTAGTTTGTTAGAGGATCGAAGCGGTCTAGGATTGTTATAGGGGGTGATAATATTTTTAAGTGCAGGAGTATTGTCCGGATTATAGAGGATTTTATAGGCCATAATCAGTTGGTTATACTGGATTAGGCTGGGTAGTTCAAGCCACCCAAGCTGGTTTAGATTGATGCAATGATGTGTCCTAAATGGCAGCCCAGTGGCAAACCTGGCAATGTGGTTGTAGCAAATTGAGAGTTTGTTAAGGACAGTCTTGTTTAAATTCGAGAGTAGAGGGGATGCATACAGAAGGGTTGAAAGAAGGTGAGAGCGAGCTATGGCAATTTTAGCTGGAGGGGTTAGGAAGGCTTTTATTCTGTAAAGTGACCCTAGTTTTTTATTGATGGTTTTGATAGTTTGGTTTAACATGTAGGTTGAATTTTAGATTATTATCTATGATGACACCTAATAGTTTTCTAGAGGGGTCAGGGGAGATTATTGTGCCATCATTTGAATTTATGGTAAAGGTGAAAGTGGTAGACCTACGTGTTGGTGAAAATAACAGCATTTTAGTTTTTTTGGGATTTAGGATCAGATGACATTCAGAAAGCCAGTTTTCTATTGTATTAAAGGTGGTCTGGGTAGCTGACCATAACTCTATTGGAGATGTGGCCGAGCAAATCAGAGTAGAGTCATCAGCATATTGGATACAGCTGACTTTTAGGATGACAGTATAAAGGGCGTTAATGCAGACGGAGAACAGCAAGGGCCCTAGTATAGAGCCTTGTGGTACTCCAAGGGTGTTAGGTAGAAGGTTAGAGAGTTTGTTCTGCCAGAGGACAGCCTGCTGTCGACCATTCAGGTAGGATTGAAACCACTGAAGGGCTCTAGTATCTAGACAGAATGTTTGCAGGGTGTGGATTAAAGGTTGGTGATCAACCATATCGAATGCCTTGGAAAGATCCAAGAAGAGGGCTGAGGATATATAATTATTGTTGCGATTATGGTTTATGGTGTTGGTAAAGGCTAGGAGGGCTGAAGTAGTGCTGTGATGAGGACAGAAGCCATGCTGAGTGTCTGCCATAAGGTGATTCTGAATTAGGTGGTGCATGAGTTGTCTATGAATACATTTTTCCATAATCTTTGCAAGTGTTGAGAGTATAGCTATTGGCCTATAATTGATAAATTCAGTAGAGCTGCCTCCTTTGTGAAGTGGGATTACATAGGATATTTTCCAGATGTTGGGAATTTTAGCTTCTACTATGGTTCGATTGATTAGTATTGAAACGGGGTAAGCAATAGCATCAGCTGATTTTTGTAGGTACTCGGCAGGGAGTTGATCAGCAGAAAGTGTAGTGGGTTTTAATTTTTTGATCAAGGTACGGATAAGTGAAGTGGCGACTTGTTGGAAGCTGAATGCGAGTAGGTTTCTAGGGGTGTTACTTTTAGGACCAGGGGAGCTAGGAGGTAGTTGGCTAGCCAGGGCTTGAATTGTCTCAGTAAAGAATCGGTTAAACTGTCAGAAACATCTTCAGGGGTTTTATCAATAGTAGCAGCAGGGATTGGGGTTGAAGTTTGTCCAGGATGTAGTAGATTATTTAAACCTGCCCAAAACTTCTGAGGGTTATTTTGATTTACTGTCTGTAAATTACAGTAGTATTGTTTTTTGTCTTGTAAAATGGATTTTTTTGTTTCATTCCTGGATTGCCTGCATTTAATGTGATCTTGGGGGTGTTTAGAAGAATGCCATAAAGCCCATGCTTTGCTACTAAGGGTAATTTTGAGTTTGGACTCTTTAGAAAGCCATGGCGCAGTTTTTGCCTTTGTTTTCTTTGAACGAACAGGTGCATGCAAATCAAGGATCTCAAGGAATTTGTTGTTAAAGTATGCTACTGCTTCCTCTAAGGGGAGGTGTTTTAGAATAGACCAATTACATGAGTTTAGTTCTTGTTGGAATTTGGCAGGGTCAAAGTTTATATTGTTTCTAACCTTTCTGAGTAAGGGTTGTTGGGAATTAATGGCTTTGTGCTTAATTACATATGTGAGAAGGTGATCGCTTAGGCCATCAGGGAGGGTACCAGAGGTGTACAGTTGGGGGTGACTATTTATGAGTACCCAGTCAAGTATGCTTTCTTTTTGGTTGGGTTTACCTATCCTGGTAGGGGTGGATATGATTTGTGTAAATGCATTCAGGTTAATATGGGTGGATGGGGATTCTGAGGAACAGGTGCCCCAGTCTATATTAAAGTCTCCAAGTAGTAGGGTTTCTTGGGGGTAGTGACATGATAGCCAGTGCAGGATATCTTCAAGTGTAAATATATTGTTACCTGGGGGTATGTACATACAGATGATATTAATACATTTATTTTTATTAAGTTGCAATTTGGTGGCAAGAATCTCTGAGTTATTAATCTGAGGTGGTTGTATTACATCTATGGTGACATTCAACTCAGATTTATATAGAGTACAGCTACCCCACCCCCCTTCCTCGAAGCACGATCCAGCCTGTGTATGTTGTACCCAGGTGGTAACACTGCATTGTCTGTAGTGTTAGGTTTTAACTAGGTTTCAGATAAACAGAGAATCTCAGGGGAGTGGACATCCAGAAGTGCATGCAATTCATGTACCTTGCTATTAATGCTTCCAATATTGAGATGACAGGCTAGCAGAGAGTTAGTTGGCCTATTAATTGTAGGTTTGTAGCTTAGATTGCAAGTAGAGGGGGTATGTGTATCTGAAGTGGGTGGGCCAGGGTTGGGGTGAATATCACCACCAAGTATTAGGTTAAGTCTATACTTGGTGATGAACTTCAGGAATTTGTTTATTAGTTTGTGGTAGTATTTGGATCTAGAGCTAATGTGCCTGGGGTTGAGATGTTAATAGACTGAACAAGATGCTGGATAGGACCTGGTACTGTAAGTATGGCTGAAGGTGGGAGGATTTACAGCTGGGGTGATAGTATGGCCTTTCGGGACCTGAAATCCCATGAGAAACTGTTTTTTATACAAGGTAAGGAGGTATGGTGCGAACAAGAGGAGTAGTAAAGAGGAGTATATCATTATCTGTGATTCAGTTAGTGAGTTAAGGAACTGTTTTACCTGGTGATGCAACACCAGAAGATAGAGTGGTGAGGTAAAGGTACTGGAAGGGAGAATGCCAGATGAAAGCTAATAGGCGCTATTGAAATGTAGGTAGAAAAATGGGAGAGGGAGGAATTATCCCAGATGAAAGCAGATAGGATCTAGAAAGTGGGGGAATGGCTATAGTACTATAAATGTAGAGGCACTGGGGGCGGGAGGTAATTGGGGGCAGGGAGGGGAGCGAAGAGAGACAGAGTGCAGCGAGGGCGAACGTAGCGGAGCTATTGCAGTTTAGAAGGTTTCCTAAGGTGTCCTAAAGTTATAAGGTAAGTATTATAGTTCTTAATGTAAGAGTCAGTTTACTTAAGTTACAGGGGAAGGAGGCAAACATTCAAGTAGAAAAAGAGCCCTATGGCTGACCAAAATGGTGACCTGCTTAATTACACAGCACTGTAAGTGAAAGCTTAACAAATGCTTTTTGTGTACAACCTACTCTGCTTAAATGCTGAGAGAAACTGTTTGCAGTCCTGTAGACTATGTTTTGTAGGGAACTGTAGAGTTCAATCTGCTTAAATGCTGAGAGAAACTATTTGCAGTCCTGTTGTAGGGAGCTGTAGAGTTCAATCTGCTTAAATGCTGAGAGAAACTATTTGCAGTCCTGTTGTAGGGAGCTGTAGAGTTCAATCTGCTTAAATGCTGAGAGAAACTATTTGCAGTCCTGTTGTAGGGAGCTGTAGAGTTCAATCTGCTTAAATGCTGAGAGAAACTGTTTGCAGTCCTGTAGACTCCGTTTTGTAGGGAACTGTAGAGCTCAATCTGCTTAAATGCTGAGAGAAACTGTTTGCAGTCCTGTAGACTCCGTTTTGTAGGGAACTGTAGAGCTCAATCTGCTTAAATGCTGAGTGAAACTGTTTGCGGTCCTGTAGACTCCATTTTGTAGGGAACTGTAGAGTTCAATCTGCTTAAATGCTGAGAGAAACAGTTTGCAGTCCTGTAGACTCCGTTTTGTAGGGAACTGTAGAGTTCAATCTGCTTAAATGCTGAGAGAAACTGTTTGCAGTCCTGTAGACTCCGTTTTGTAGGGAACTGTAGAGCTCAATCTGCTTAAATGCTGAGAGAAACTGTTTGCAGTCCTGTAGACTCCGTTTTGTAGGGAACTGTAGAGCTCAATCTGTTTAAATGCTGAGTGAAACTGTTTGCGGTCCTGTAGACTCCGTTTTGTAGGGAACTGTAGAGTTCAATCTGCTTAAATGCTGAGAGAAACTGTTTACAGTCCTGTAGACTCCGTTTTGTAGGGAAATGTAGAGTTCAATCTGCTTAAATGCTGAGATAAACTGTTTGTAGTCCTGTAGACTCCGTTTTGTAGGGAACTGTAGAGTTCAATCTGCTTAAATGCTGAGAGTAACTGTTTGCAGTCCTGTTGACTCCATTTTGTAGGGAACTGTAGAGTTCAAACCGAGTCACACCAGGTCAGCCAAGGGGGGAAGAGAGAGGGAAATCCTATGCACCTAGATTTGAAAATGACACCTGTACTCAATCTGCTTGTCTCACATGTTACTTACCAACTCACTGTCACCTGCTCCCCACTGCCCCATCTATACCCACTAACTCTCCCCTAGACCAAGTTGAAAAGCTTTCCCTTACCATGTCACTGCATCTCATATGAACTTGTCTGTATTCTCCTCCTTTTTTCAGTTTTTCCTTTCTTGTCTTATTCTTCAGTACATCTTCAAGATTATCTCTGCTAAACGTACTGTATGAACAACCATCATATGTTACTACCTGCTATACTTTTAATTGTATGTCTAAATCTCTATGCTTATGTAAAATATCTTATGCAATCATATGTTATTGTCTGCTATATTTTTTATAACCGAATGTGTAAATATCTTATATATAATATGTTAGCAATTGTTCTGGATCTTTTCTCCCCTGGCCTCTGTGAAAATGGACAGCTCAGTCCAGTCAGACCTTCCCGGTAAATAAATGGTAATTAAAATAAATAAATAAGATAGCCTGAAATGCTAAATGTGGTGTTGAGTGAGCTTGGGATACCCACAAGGCACTGTAGATGGCTCATAACCGCTCTCTTGCTCCCAATGTTACATAAAACTGTTTCCTGCATGGTATCATCAAGCAAAGAAGGAGCTGAAAAACATGCATCAATTATGGTGACCTTGAGGTCACTGGCAAAGTCAGATGTAGCCAGGCATATCTTCTGGTGAAAATGCCTACTGTCACTCATTTGCTAGGTTATATTAACTGAATCATAAAAAAGGTTAAATGACAACACAGACAGCATTCTTAGCAGTACACAGGACTGGTTCTTTATTACACCATGCATCGGTAGGTACTGCTTTTATCTTCTGGTCTTCTGGATGACTTGTTTCAATAAATTTTTCTGATGCATAACAGGCAATTCAGGGCTCTGACTGACAGGATTGTGCCAGTGTAACCAAAACTGCTTAGCCTGTTCAAAGTCTTTATTTGGAGGATACAGGAAAACAGTGCTGTCAGCTGACCACATTTTATTTTGAGAAATGATCCTTCTTCTTTGGAAAAAGTTTAAATGCACTCTGACTTTAGGTATTGGGAAGGCAGCACAAAGCCATACTCAGGAACAAAAGCAAATTGCACTTTCCAGTAGTTCTCACATTTTGGTAAAAATAACCCATCTCTTCATCCATACATTTATTTTCTAAACCACCAGCCCTGGCGAGAAGTATGATGGCAGACAGCACATTCAGAGTCATTCTGACAGATATAATATCAACAGTATACAGCACATCTGCTCCAGACTCTACTGTCAGTGGCCAGCACTTGGCATGCATCCTATAGGAGGTGCCCAACAGACGTGGTTAGTTCAAAATTTAGAGAAATACGCTGAAGGTCCCCCTTTGTAATGTGGAAGACCAAAATGGTGAATACTCATAATTTTGAAAACTGAAATTTTTAAACTTTTTTTTTTGCCCCTTCGTTTGAGGTGCAATAAACTCAATTTTGTATACGTAAGTAGAGATTTTGGGTAAAGCTCCCACAAGGGGGTGGTGCAGGAGCTGTCACAACAGCCACAAAAACATTCTTCGCCATTTCAAAATTAGAAGTATTAAATATTTCAATAGGGAGTCCATACTGAACTAAATAATGAAAATAACATTTTCAAATTGTTAATGACATTTAAATAAGATGTTACCTTTAATGAGATGTATGTTTTAGCAAATAAATTAGGAACACTTTAAAAAACAGCTGCTGCTTGAAACCAATTTATTAAACATGATTATTTCAAAATCAACATCTTTTCTTCATAAATGGTACTATGAATGCAGAACAGAAAGGCCTCAGAGAAGTAATGGTTAAAAAAGAAATTTCGGGTGTAACTGTAACTGTTTACACTTTATACCATGTTTTTGCTTTCCTCAACTGATGTCCAAAAACACACAAGAAGTCTGTTTATGTACACATTTGACTGCATGCTCATTTTCTATAGATTTTGTAGGTAGGAGTGTGCAAAAAAATGTGTGTTTGACTGAAAAGGTTATAGTGTCTGGTGTATGTGCTAATGTTTGTGGATAAGAGTTAGGTAAGGGGATAGACTTACTGTTTAGCATGTTTGATGTAGTGTGTGTCCTGTGCAGTGGTACTGTTAGGGAAACTGTTTTTAGTAAGGTAATGTACAGGGTTAGGATTAGGGTTAGTACACATAAGTAAGGTGAAGCTGGCATGCTTACTCATGTATGCTAACCCTAACCCTGTCCCCAACCCTACACAATACATTATTAAAAAAAACATTCCCTAACAGTACCACTGCCAAGACAACACTTGCTCTCAGTTTTGTAGTTGGAGTGTAAATTATACAGGGTATTTGTAGCTGGATATAATTATTTTACATTTTGTGATTTGATATTATTTCACTGTTTTGTGCTTTACTTTTTAAATATTTTGAGGTTCGATGTTTTGATTTTTAGATATGTCATTACATAAAACACTTGCTAGCACAATGAAAAACGATGCTAGTGGGCCTAAAAATCTATTAAAGTAGTTCCCTAATAAAAATTAGTGAACTGCAAACTGAAAAGTGTGGTTGTGTAGGGTGATGAGGTGCTTAAGGAATTGGAGAAGTATGTTCCCAACATTCTGAGTGTTCTTCTTTGACACTCAGGAAACAGCATTTCTAGGGCCAAAAATATTTCCTTATGAAGAATGCAATGAGAAGTTTGGGAAATCAAACAAATGGAAAGGATCTGGTGAAGGCATATGGGACATTGAGAATAATCCAAATGTCATGAAAGCATCAGGAGTTCTGCCATCTGCAATTAACTGGGGGGGGGGGGGTGTTGGTGGAAGCCAGTACAATTGTATAAGTAAAGTTACCGTTAACAGTAAATGTCTGAATGATCACTGCCGCAGTAGCCTTAGCTATATGGGGCATATCATCCCAAGAATATAGCAGCAACCCAGCATCCAAAGCTTCAGGGTACTTTCCACACTCCCAAACTGTCAGGCAACTTGAGCTGAGCTCACTAAAAGACAATTTTGGGTACTAAGCCCTTCAGAGCTTTACTGCCAACAGAGAGAGGGAGGGAGGCTGACCCCTGAAAGGACAATGCCAGGAACAACAAAAATAAATGTCCACACCCTGGCAAAAAAAACAACAAAAAAAAAACAATGGGGATGGAGGGAGGGAGTGGCTACAGCAACAATGATCATTCAAACATCTACTGTTATGGTAAGTTTTACTTTCACAACTGTACTGCATTCTTCATATTGACCACCGCTGCAGTAGCCTTAGCTATATGGGTAGATTACCCAGCCTAACTACATTTGGGAGGTGGAAGGAGAAGGGTCCAGGAACCCCTGGAGAATGGACCTAGCAAAGCCTGATCTGGACCTACAGAAGGAATCAAGCTCATAGTGCTTTGTAAAGGTAAGTACACAGGACCAAGTAGTAACTTCTAGAGTACTTCTAGAGTCTAACCCTTTCCAAAAAACATGGATGAAGCCAAGGCCCTGGTAGAGTGGGCCTTGAGCCTGCCTGGAATAGATTTGTTAAGGTGGCTATAACAAAAGGTAATCGCCTTATGCAAACATTTGGAAATGGTCTGTTTTGACAGAGGTTGTCCCTTCTTCTTACTCTCACAAGAAATCAACAACTGATCTGAAGATCTGAAAGATTTAATTGTCAAGATAGTATCCGAGTTGTCTGTAGGCTTCTAAGATATGGAGTATCCTTCCTCGCTCATTCTTAGGTTCAGGAAAGAAAACTGGGAGATGGATAGTTTGGCTTAAATTAAACTCTGATACCACTTTAGGCATAAAAGAAGGACTATCAAGACCACTGGTTCAGACCCAAACGTATTTTATTCTCTAACGCCTCGTGTAACTCCTGGAAGGTTTTGTACCGAGGCGCTGCAGAATAAAATACTTTTGGGTCTGAACCAGTGGTTCTGATTTTCTTATTGTTGCTAGTTGTATGGAATCAAAGAAGGATTAGTTCTCAAAGAAACCTGTCCCTGCAGAAAATGAGATAGGGATGACTCACCATAAGAGTTTGCAACTGAAATGCTCCTTCTTGCAGAAGTCAGAACAATCAGTAAAACTGTCTTCAATGTTAAGAATCTCAAGTCAGCCAGGTTAGCTGGTTCAAATGGAGCGTTAGCTTCTCTAACACAAAATTAAGATTCTAGGGAGGGGCCAGCAGTTTACTTCGTGGCCTCTTGTGCAAAAACCTCTTTCAAAAACATTTTGACATCAGACTGCATAGAAAGAGGGAGGATCCATGAGGAGGTACGCTGAAATGGCTGATAAATTAACCTTGCTAGAGGATAACTCAAAGAAACACTGTAAAACCAGACAACAACTAGCCCTGAGTGGGTGCTGGTTATATTGTTGTCACCGACTAGAAAACCTTTTCCATTTGCTAATATATGATTTTTTATGCCCAGGCTTCTTTGCCTCCATTACTACCTACTGCACATCCTCATTAAACAAGTGCCTAAAAGAAATCATCCAGGCAGTCAATTGAAATTGAATGATATCAAAGTGTATCAAACACCCCTGTTCTTGTGTGAGTAGATTCCGTCTGTGAAGACGTCTGTGTTAACCGCCGCTAACCATTTCCAAAAGAAGGGAGAACCACAGCTGCATGGGCCAGAAGGGATTCCTTTTCAGTCTTCAGAAGTACACTGGATATTGCTGGAAAAGCATACAGAACATTACTGTCCAAGGAAGAGTCTTCCAGACATTATTGTGTCGAGCCCTGGAACAGAATCTTGCCGGATGATTCGTCAGAGAGGAGGCAAAGAGAGCTATTTAAGGAACTCCCCACAGATGGATCAAATCTTGGAAGATCCCCTGTCTTTCTATTCATGATGGTCTTCCCTGGTCCTGCTCAGCTTGTCTTCCACACAATTTTGTTCTGACAGAATAAGGATGCCAGTAGAGTGAATCTATGCTATAACCCAAGCTAACATGGCTAGTCTGCAAAGGGGGTATGACCTGGTACCCCCCTCAGCTTGATGATGTACCACATGACTGTGGTATTGTCTGTCATAGCTTAAAGATGTCCAGGGAGCCAAAGACTATTCAGAGATTTGAGAGCCTTGACCAGGGAAAGCATCTCTCTGATATTTATGTGCTTGCATCTGTCCTTGGTGTGTCCCCCACATGCTGCATGTTTATCTCTCCTGAAACTGTGCTTCAAGCAAAGTCCGAGGTGTCTGTGATGACTAACTGCTTTGGAACAGAGAAGAAAGGGGAAACCAAGATGTACGGATATCTGTTATTTCCACCAAATTATTAATCCTCTGACAAACCTAAGCACTAGGATTTGAACAAAGGGTGTTGGTGCTGAGACCAAAGAAACCTGAGATACCGCTGAACTTCTCTCATGTGGAGTCTTGACAGGGGTATAATGAGAAATATAGAATCCATGAGACCCAAACTCCTGAGGTATTCCCTTGTAGTGACTGAAGTTTAACTTGGACACTTCAGAAATAGCTCTAGATCCAGATCTATTTTTTCCTGTGGAAAAGCAGCTCTTTGAAGTGAGATATCTTTTTCACATCTTAGGTACACAATTATTTATGAAGGAGTCAAGAAAGACTTGAATGATCTCTTGGAATCCCAGCTTGTTTTCTAAAAAGATGAAGAAGAGGTAACAGGTTGTCAACTGATATCACTTTGAAGTCTGGGCACTATAACAAACAAGTTGGGGAAAGAAAGATCCAGAACTGGTCTCCAAGCATTTTCTTTCTCTGGCACCAAGCAAACCCTTAAATAAGAACCCTTCCCCACCTGGGAAGGAGGAACTGGTTCTATCACTCTTTGGGACACAGTGTGATGAAGAACCAGTGGAAACAAGAGTCTGATCTGTAGGGTAAGGAACAACCCCCTGGAAAGAAGGAATGTTCTCCCACAACCATCTATAAACTTGATGAATGATCTTCAGAACTCATTTGTCAGGAACTATCTTATTGCCAAAAAGAAAAATGAAGATTCAGGAAAAAAAAAACAATATTTATTTATCTATTGATATTTTATTACCAGGAAAGTCTAACTAAAGTAGAAGCCCACTTTCAGCAGAGGCTCAGGGAGAAAAGCTTCAAAGTATTACAAAACATTTTAAGAGTAATAACTTTACAGTCTTTAAAAATAATGCAAAAAACAGCCACAGTTTAAATAATTATTTACCAAATTAGACATAATATGAAAACATTGGTTAAGAATATATATGTTATATGACAATCATTTAATAAAATTTAGCCAGATTATAGAGAAATTAAAGATTAATTAGTATAATATAAACAAAAATTGCAATATGAAACGAGAGAAAGGCAGGCTTATGGTAAATTTAGACAGAAAGCCAGGGGAGAGTATTGATAGAGCTGAGGAAGTAAGCGAAGAAGGTAGAGTAAGAAGATGCAAGTTATGAACAGGTATTTGTCCACATTCAGGGATATAGTTTATCCTTATGTTGAGCAAGAACACAGCCAGCTTTTGGCTCGGTAGTCTTTTCAGAATGGTTTTGAAGGGTGGGAGGGAGGGTATTGACCTGATGGATGGTCACTGGATCATAAAGACTGACTGGGAACATATTTGTGTAGAATTTTATTTAGTGATGGACAAGCAGATAGATTCTGGACAATTTTATAGATGGTGTTTAATTTTTTTGTTTAGAAAACTGAAGTTTTTTTCTCAAAGAGAACTCCCACTCTTGAAAGCATTAGAGGAATGCACTTTTTGAAAGCAGTAAAGCCCTGAAGAACTTGGTACCCAAACATGTCTTTTAGTCAACTCAACTTCTGCTGCCTGACAGTTTGGACAAGTGGAAAGTGCTGTGAAGCTTTGGAAGCTCTCCGTCTGTTATATCCTTATAACTCGTGTATAGTTAAGGATACTGAAGCAATGACCAATATGATGAACTTCAAAAGCCCATCGCGACGACATCCGACGCCGGACCTAGACTTTGGAATTCGGCCGACCGAGGACCCGCCTGATGGCAGGATAACCCATCTGTTATGACTGCAGCTGTATGCACGATGAACATCTGCAGCATATCGCCTACTCCGGGGAGATCTCTGCCTAACATATAAAGCTATGTCAAACCCAGAGCTGTTGGACATGCTACACCTAAAGAAATCCCAATCCCTCCGAGCTACACGCTCTAGGGATCTAAACCTTGCCACTACAATAAACAGAACATGCTGGAGGGATAGATTCCTGTCCCAGACTTCCCATACTCTAGAACAAGCTACCCATCTATGTCAAGCAAAGTTCCTCATTAGCACTCTTCAAGAAAAATCTTGATGAGTGGATGGGAAATAGGAAATACATCCTGAGGATCACTTCTGTGGCTCTGCTCGACAGGGGCACAGGAAATTAACTTTCTTGGGTGGCGTAAGCCAGGGAACCTTGTTGGTTAGGCTTACGTAGGCCCTTGGGTCGAAAGCCCAGTATCTACCTATGAACCTATGAACTGAGCAAGTTGCTATGTGATAAGTAACCTGATGGCACCGGTTCAATGAAGCATTCACACTAGTCTGTTAAATTGGTGCCTAATTTTGTACCTGATAAAACTGCTGACTAGTCTTATGTTTATAAATGCAAAATAAGAGATTTCTGTTCATCTACCTGTCAAAGCAGGGCATCTTACTAAGTAACAGGTAATTAATACTGCTTGCTGAAGTACAAACTTAGAACACAGAAACATGACGGAAGAAAAAAGTCATCCTCTCAAGTTCCATTTTGTGTCACAAGTACTGTTTCCCTTTTTGAGGCCATAATGCATCTTTGACATAAGTTATTATCTTGACAATTCTTGAAAGAAGCAACAAAACAGCTACAAAAGAATCGTGACATTATTATTAAAAAAGCAATCGTGACCCTACTATAAAAGATAGACAAAGATGAGATTGTTATTCAAGACTCCTTCGGCTTATTAACAAGTCTTTTCTCATTTCCACAATAAAAACAGTTAGCTGGAATTTAAAAATAGTCCCTGTCAAAGATTTGCAATTGAATGTGAAGTTATTCTGAAATTCTATGACAGAGTTGATGTATCTTTGCACTTCTTTAGTTCCATTTCTTCCAATTCATATCACTGTGAGATTTTTTTTTTTTTTATCTGCTGTATAAATAATCCTTTCAGAAGCAGCACGATGTTTCAGAAATGCTTTATTAACTATTATGTTACTTTGAAAGGAATTTCGTCTAACTTCTAAGTCCTTTTGTGAGTTTATCGTTAAAAACTTAAATTTATATTTTTGAGCGAGTTTTACAAACTTTAATTCCCTTCAAGAATTAAACACATCTGAGGTGAAAAGGAGCACAAATCAGTTTTTGATCACTATGTTAAAGTGCATGCAAACAGATATTCAATATTTGCAAATTTCTAGACATCGCTCATCAAGTCAAGTGAAACAAGTAATATTTTCAATTACACAAAATGGAGTCTTGCTGTACTGAAATGTCAGAAAGCATCTCACCTGAAGACAGAATATAATGAATGGTAAAAATTACTGGTGTAAACAAATTTTTGTTGCACTCCCTCTGCCTGTCCTTCCTGGGCACCAAAGAAAGATGACAGGAAAGCAAATCAGTTATTATGTTATTACTGTTTTATAGCCAAGCTGCCAAAACATCACATATCTACAACTAGCTTTGTGAATATATATATATATATATATATATATATATATATATATATATATATATACATACATACATATATATATATATATATATATATATATATATATATGTGTGTAAAAGGTAGAGCATGGCGAGCGTGAGTGAAGTAGTGGTAAAAGTAAAGAGTGAATAAATGAGTGGAAAGGGAGAGTGAAGAGGATGCAGAAATACAGTTACAAGAATTGCCAATCATAAGAACGCAAGAAGAGTCCAAAGTCACCAGCTGTTGGGGGGACTTCCAAGACGGCTGCACACTGAGTAACAGCTTGTTTCTAGCTCTCCCAGTGTGAAAACAGAAACTCAGCAGGGAAGGCCAGTAGACTTGTGTTTATGGGTAAATTTCAGTAACTGGCTTGTAAGTGCACTGCCTGGATGCCAGGAATAAAGAAACACAGAAGACCTGGAAAAAATCATCTGCAAAAAGTGAGGAAGGAACACAAAGTCACCAGCTGTCCATATATTAACTCATTGCTTCCTACAAGAGCATACCTGGCAGGAAATACGAGTTGCAGTGTAGCCTGCAAGAACACACTCTTCTGAACTCATTCCCACCAATGGGGCTCTGTACGTCTGCACCATAAATTCCAATGGGCGGAGCCTAAGCTTTTTGAAAGAATCAAATTATGTCCTTATATTTCAAACACATGTATACAGAAAACCATAGGGGTTACTAAACAAGTGTAAATAGCAAACTCTTTATCACAAACTACTTTTATAGTGGTAGTATTTTTTAGGTTCTAGGTCTTAAACCCAATTTTATAAATCACAGTAAACAAAGTAACTATTATATCAGTAATATTTTGTAAACAACTCACAACATCTCAGCAATCACGCAAGTTATATTCATTCTATCAGCAGCACTTTATTCATCCAAGAGCTTTCATATAATGCTAAGCAGTTCTGTTTGTGCTACTTGGTTGTCGACATATTTAGAAAATGTATGACATTTTTGAGAATATAAATAAATTTTATAAGAACAAATAATGTGAATGGGGATAACAATATAACAATATATAAATAATAATAATAAAATTAATAATAATAATGAGTGAATGGAGAACAGCTACAGTCATTCCCCTGCATAAGGGAGGCACTTCCACAGACCCAGGCAATTACAGACCCATAAGTCTGAAAAGCCTCATATGCAAAGCCATGGAAAGACTTATCATAGAATTAACTAATCTGGACATAGGGAACCTCCAAACACTGGATCATTCTCAGTTTGGATTCATCAAGGACAGATCATGCTTACTCAACCTGGTGGACTTTTTTGAAAAAGTCACCAAAGCAATGGATGAAGACAAAATGATACACAGTGCATATCTCAACCTGGCCAAAGCTTCTGACACAATTCCCCACTCAGGCATAGTAGAAAAGCTAAATAAACATGGTTCTGTGCTGAGACTTCTGTTTGGCATCTACTTTTCTGAAGTAAAAACCAATATCAAAGGGCTCTAGCTGACTAAGTCTGCAGATGACTGCAACCTTGGAGCAGTCAATAAACCCCAAAATGACTTAACCATCCTGTAACTACCAACATGAAAATTTTCATCAAAACGTAAATTAAAGGTCATGCTGCTAAATGCTAGCAGTCTAAACATGAAACTGCACTCATTGCAAGCATTCTTAACCTGGAAGAAGCTGACGTGTGCAGTCACAGAAACCTGGCTGAAAGCTGCAGAAAGCAATGCAACCATACCAGGTTACTCATCCAATCATTCATTCAGACCCCAAGCCATGGGCAGCAAAACAAAAGGAGGTGGAGTTGCAATATATATAAAAGACATGCACACCTCTGGGCTGGTCGAACAGTATGATACGCAGGAAGCACTCCAGGTGCAGTTAACAAATGACAAGACCCCTATTCAAATCATAGCTAGCTACAGGCCTACAACCTTGAATCAAGATGCCCATTCCACCTATCTGGACCTCTTCGAATCTATCAAGATTCAACCCTTTACCCTAATCCTGGGCGACTTTAACTATCCAACCATAGATTGGAAGAAATACTCATGCCAAAACACAAATACCCAGAGATTCCTTGATTTTGTCAATGCAAATGCCTTGGACCAGTTGGCTGACACCCCCTCAAGAGGTGAAAATATCTTGGACTTGGTATTAACCAGCATGAGTAACCACTGCAGCATCCCTACAGTGTCATCACTCCTGGTGAGATCCGACCACAAAGCAGTCACTTTTGAAGTCACCAACTCCTCTGGAGCCCCCCCCCCCCCAGCTAGGGTTAAACAAAAAAACTTCTCCAAAGTTGATTACAGCATCCTGAGGGAAGGTATAATCAGCTTCACAGCCCCCTCCCCCTCCATAGGAACTGGCACATATGTCCAAACCTACACCAAAGTACTATATGAGGATTTATATACCTGCATGGAATCAGGAATACCAGACAGGATGAAATCCTCCTCCTCCTCAAGGAAGAGTAAACCTGTTTGGTGGACATCTACAATAAATAAACTCTATACTAAAAGGAAATAAAATTGCTGTCCAGGACCAAGAAGGAGCAGGTGTCTAATTGGAAGCTATCTCTCCTTAGCCTGAACAGCAAATAAGAGCACTAGTGAAATCCTCCAAAGCAAACTTCGAGTCAAAACTGGCCACATCTACTAAAGACAATCATAAGACATTCTTTACATATGTCTGCAATCTCAAAGGAAGCACTCAGATTTGCTCAGAACTGGTGGTCAAGGACACCACATACAAAAACGCTGTAGATACAGCCAACCTGCTGGCAGTCAGGTTAAGTGAAAACATCACTCCTCTGTCGTCGTCCCCCACATCAGTAAAAGAGGACATCCCCAGAACCTGCCCCCCTCCCTTATCTCTAGGGAGCAAATCAGCACTGCCCTCTCAAAGGCAAAAGCCTCCATGGGATCTGATAACATCCCAGGCTGCATCCTATATGAACTCAGGCATTAACGTGCAGCACCATTGGGCACCCTATTTAACCAAAGCCTGAGTACCAGTTTCATCCCAGCAATGTGGAGGACAGCTACTGCGTCCACTGATCCAGGAAATTATAGACCCATCAGCCTAACTAGCCTGATCTGCAAGGCCAGGGAGCGGATTATCATGGACCTCATTAACAAGGACATTGACAAACTCCAGACACTTGATCCCACACAGTTTGATTTTGTCAAGGGGAGGTCATGCCTGTTAAATTTGGTCAACTACCTTGACCTGGCCAAAGCCTTCAATACTATTTCCCACTCAGGTATAATAGATAAACTCTCTCAACTAGGCATCAATCCATATGTTACCAGATGGGTGGAAAACTAGCTCACTGATAGAACCCACCTAGTCAAAATGGGGGAAGCCACCTCAAGTAGTAGGCCCATAACAAGCGGTGTACCCCATGGATCGGTCTTGGGGCCTCTGCTGTTTGGGATAAACTTCTTGGAGGTGCAGCCAAATCTAGTGAGCTATGGCTGACCAAGTTTGCAGATGACTGAAAGCTGGGTGCTGTCATCAATTCCCCTAGTGATGTGGACATCCTCCAAGAGGGTCTCACCCAACAAATGACTGGTGCCAGAAACATGGCCTCAAACAGAATGCCAAAAAATGCATCATCATCCCTTTTGGGGAGAGTGACATCCCCACAAATGATCACATTGATAACAAGGTACTAAGCACGCAATCAGTCATGAGAGACTTGGGCACCCAGGTTGACAGCAAACTGACTTTTGACCACCATATTGCCTCTGTTGTATGGAAAGCTTTCTAAGTGGCCCACTTCATTAGTAAGGGTATCTCATCCAGGGACAAGGTGGTCATAACATTCCTGTATTCTTCCCTCACAAGACCCATTATTGAGTACAATGCCCCTTTCGGCATGTACCTCAAAAAGCACATGTCGCAGATGGACAGACCACAGAGGTTCCTCACCCGGAGAATCCAGGGTCTCAAACATCTACCTTACACAGATAGGCTAAAAGCCCTGTCCCTCTAATCAGACTCCTACAGACTCCTCAGAGGTGACCTCTGTCTGGCATACAAAGCAATCTCAGACGCCACTCTGATGAAACTGCTGCATATCCGCAAGTCAAGCTCCACTCCAGTAACCCGCATGCGTGACTTCTTCCTGGTCTGTAACATCAATAGGACATGTTGGCGGGACAGATTTGTGTCCCTTTTGTGGAAGAGACTCCCTCTCCATGTAAAGCAGCGTACTTCATTAACCATTTTTAAGCACAACCTGGATAACTGGATGGGAAACAGAAAATATACCCCTGGGATTCCACCTGTGTCCCTGCTGGACAGTGGCATAGGATGGTGACTTGTTGGACCACGGGCTAAATTCTTGGCTAGGGTTGTAAGGGCCTCAGGGCCAATAGCCTACTAACTTCCTATGATCCTATGAAGAATGTTTGTCTCAAATAACTAACTGCTACCAAAACCATGGACTGAAACTAAATGCCAAAAATGCATTATTGTATCCTTTGGGAAGTTATCAACCCCATGGGAACTACTACATTGATAATTTGCCAATAAGAGTTGACACAGTTGTTTGGGACTTGGGAACTTATGTGAACCGTGACCTAACTTTTGACCAATATGTATTTATTGCTATAAGAAAGTTTTTCTATACTGCACAGCTTATAAACAAAGGGATTGGGTCTAGAGGTAGTGAAGTCACTGACCACCTTTACTCAGCCCTCATTACGTCAGTCACTGAATACAATGCACCCTTTGGCATGTATCTGTCCAGACACGTGCAACAACTGGAATGCCCACAAAAATACCTTACTACAAGGACAGAATACCTAAAAAACATATCCTATATGGACCAACTCAAAACCCTGTTACTATACTCGGTATCCTATACACTGTTAAGAAGAGAACTGTCTCTGGCATACAAGGCATCCTCCGACTATTCGTCCAACTATGACAAATAAAGATCTATGACAAATAAAGGCTTGCTGCTTTGGAACAATACTTGGGTTTCATGATTTTTGGAAATTATTGTGATGGAGCTCATCAACGAAGTTTTAAGAGCACTAGTTTCTCTGTTTTTTTATACTTGCATGTTTATATACTGTATGTGTATATATATATATATATATATATATATATATATATATATATATATATATATATACACATGTGTCCATATAGATATATATATATATATATATATATATACATACATGTATACACATACACACATATATATATGGTTCCCCTTCACAAGATCGAATGAATGGAAGCTCGAAACCCATAAGCTCGAGCCCAGAATCTCAAGCTTCCATTCACTCAAAATTGTGAATGGGAAGTTTAGGGCTTAAAAAACAAAGAGTTGACTTAACTTTTTGCAAGGGGCAAGGTCCCCCTGCATCCTCGCAGCTAAATCTAAATGCTCCGTGACCGCACTATAGCGTAGGACAGGGAAATCTTCCGGTTTGCACTTACGCATATAACGCAAACCAGAAGATTTGCCTGTCCTCCACTGTAGTGCAATCTCGGAGTAGGAATATTTAAGTAGGGGGGTGTGGGGGTGCAGGGGGACTGCAAAAACATTAGAAAGGTGTCTGTTTTTTTTTTTTTTTTAGTTCCCCTTCCCATTTTCGAGTTTTTGTAAATTTGAGATTCTGGTATCAGGCTTATGAATTTCGAGTTTACAGAAATTTGGTCATGTGAAGGGGAACCATAGATATATAGATATATATATATATATATATATATATATATATATATATACACACGTGTGTGTATGTATATACATATACACGCGCGCATGTGCACACACACACACACACACAGACACACACATACATATAAATAATATATAAACACATAAAATGTTGAATGTGCGTGTATATGAATGTGCTGTTTACATTTTAAGTGTGAAGAATTGTTTTAACGGGTTTATATCACTCAGCAAAAATTCAGTTCAGCAAATGGCATTTTTGATTCACTTATATCGAACTTGCCGTTCGTCAAACTGTTCATACTGAGATCACTGTACAGTGAAGATCGAGAAATTTGCCCTTAGCTCACTTTAGTGCGATCTTAGAGTTGGTATATATAAATATTGGGGGGAGTGGATTTCAATGAACGGCATTTCCGATGAAATGCCGTTCGCTGAACTGTCACTTCGCTGAAGTGATATAGACCCATTTTAACTGATATCCATTGTACATAATACTGAATCATGTTAATTCATCAATATTAACTCATGAAAACAACTTTTTTCCAAATGCAAAGAAACAATTTCACTCATTTTTGAGCTTCCTAGTTGAAGTTGTTAGTAAGCCGTATGCAAGTGTTCCACATTTTATCCATTTTGTTCCACATTATGAGGTAATGTTCCATACTATGGAGCTGAAAGGTTGCAAACTATGAATGCTAAGAATTTGCACGAAGATGGAATATTTATTCTGTGGCTCTTCATAGTTTCATAGTAAAGTACTAGGCTCTCTGCCCTGGGTCATTTGTAAGCCTAGCCATAGTGATGTGGCTTTTGCCACCCCATGAAATGGTACAAAGATGTACAGAATAAATCTAGAATACTGTGCCTCTGTCTAGTAGTGACACAATGAAGGTCCCCTTATATAATAGAATTAGTTTACTGTGCCCCTGTCTAGCAGTGACCCAGATGTGACCCCTGGGGTAAATTTTCGATCTCCCATCCACTCATCAAGATTTCTCTTGAAGAGAGTTAGTGAGGGGCTCTGCCTAATACGAACTGGGATCCTATTCCAAAGCATGGGAAGCCTTTGGGTTATGAATCTATCCCTCCAGCATGTCCTATTCATACTTGTGCCGAGGTTTAAGTCTTTAGCTCTCGTGGTCCTGATGGATTTGGATTTTTTCAGGTGGAGCATGTCCATCAAATCCTGATTGGACATGGCCTTGTACGTCAGGCAGAGATCACCCCTGAGCAGGCGGTATGCCACTGAATAGAGCTGAAGTTTCTTTAGTCTGGCGGAATAAGACATATGTTGGATACCCTTGATCCTTTTGGTGAGGTACTTCTGTGGTCTCTCCAGCTGTTGCAAGTGCCGGGTGAGGTACATACCAAATGGGGCATTGTACTCAATCATGGGTCTGATGAGGGAGGAATATAAGGGTACAATGACATCCTTGGATCTGGATGTGAATCCCTTCATGATGAGGTGTGCAAGGTAGAATGTTTTTCTAACCACTTTGGCAGCGTGGGTGTCAAATGAGAGGTCGCTGTCTACTTGGGTCCCTAGGTCTCTGATTACTTTTTCCGTACTCAGTGGGTTGCTGTCTATGTGATAATTTGTGGGTACTTTGTTTTTCCAAAAGGGATGACTATACATTTTTTGGCATTTAGTTTAAGGCCGTGACTACGGCACCAGTTGTCCGTTTCAGTGAGGCCTTTTTGTAGGATGTGTGTGTCAGCTGGTGTATCGACTATGGCGCCTAGTTTGCAGTCATCTGTGAACTTTGTCAGCCACAGCCCTCCCATGTTTGCTTTAACATCTGAGAAATAAATGCCGAACAAGAGGGGTCCCAGGACAGATCCCTGTGGGACACCACTTGTGACTGGCTTTGAGTCTGACATTGCTCCAGCGATTTTAACTTTATGGGTTCTGTCCTTTAGCCAGTTTGCAACCCATTTAGTGACATAGGGGTTTACTTTTAAGCTGTTTAGCTTATCTATGATGCCTGAGTGGGGTATTGTGTCGAAGGCCTTAGCCAAGTCCAGGTATACTGTATGGACTGCTTTGCCCTCATCAATGGCTCTAGTGACTGTTTCGAAAAAGTCAACCAGGTTTAAAAGGCAGGATCTGCCCTTCACAAAGCCGAACTGGGTGGGGTCAAGTGTCTGTAGGTCCCCTATGTCTCTGTTTATGAGTTCCATAATGATTCTTTCCATAGCTTTGCAGACCAGGCTAGTTAAGCTTATGGGCCGGTAGTTTGCAGGGTCTGTAGAGGCACCCCCCTTGTGGAGTGGGACCACTGTTGCTGTACGCCAGTGTACAGGTACATAACCGGAAGTAAGGCTAAGATTAAATAGCATTTTTATGTGTGGGTTTAGCTCCTCTTGGAGTTCTCGTAACACGCACCCCGGGATACCGTCAGGTCCCATTGATGCTGTGTTTTTGCTTTGTTTAGGGCGGTTCTCACTTGGACATCTGAGATGACAGGAGATTACATTCAGCTGGGATAAGTATTTCTTCTTTTGGGGGTGAAGGAGGCGAGAAGTTTGCACTGAACCTGTCAGCCAGAATGTTAGCAATATCTGTTGGTTCAGTGTATTTTTTGTTGTTGTGAACCAACTCAGAGCATATCTGAGGGTTTCCGCCCAGGTTTCTAACATAGCTGAAGAAGGCTTTGTGGTTATCTTTAGTGTCCTTAGCTATTTTTCTCTCAAAGTTTGCCTTGGATGTTTTTATGAGAGAACGTAGTTTTCTGCTAATGTTGATCAGAGGCGTCTTCCCTTCATGGGATTTCGCTCTGACGTGCAGTAGCTTCCTTCTTTTGTTATACAATTTGTTTATGGCTGAGGTCCACCAGACAGGACGCTTACATTTGGTGGAGAGGGACTTGGATTTGTTTGGGATTGCATGATCCATGCATTCCTGGATATGTCCATAGAAAGCATTTGTGAAGGATTCGGCATTGCGGGATGTGGTATCTACTGGCACAGTGGGCTTAAAGGATACCATCTCCTTCTTAAGAAGAGTGAAGTCTGCTTTTGAGAAGTTTTTCACTGTGGTCTTTTGTGCTGGGGGTGGAGGTGGGATATATATATCCAGGGTGATTAGTTTGTGGTCAGATCTCACTAGTGAGGGGTATACTTCCGGTGTGGAGCATTTTGTCCCCATGTTTGTGATGATCAGGTCTAGTATATTTTCTCCCCTAGTGGGAGAGGTGACTAGTTGTTCTAGTGCATTTGAATTTATGAATTCCAGGAACCTTTGATCTAGGGTATTAGGGCTAGAATAATGTACTCAATCTATGTTTGGGTAGTTGAAGTCTCCCAGTATGATGGTATTTTGTGATACATTCATATCCTCCAATGTCTTCAGGAAGGCTGAGTGGGGTTCTTGAGATTGGGAGGGTGGTCTGTAACATGCTACCAGTTGTATAGCAGTTTTGCCTATGGTTAGTTGTACCTGTATGGTCTCTGTTGCTTCATGTGTTGCTACTAACCTGGAGGTGTGGGTGTCCTTTATGAATATGGACACTCCCCCTCCCTTTGTGGTTCGGCCCGGTTTTGGGGCCGAAAAGCATAATCTGAGGTATAGCCTGGTAGCGCTGGGGTGCTCTCAGGAGCCTTGAGCCAGGTTTCAGTTACTGCACAGACGTCGATGTTCTCCATGCTGAGGAGTGCATCAAGTGCCTGCATCTTGAGATTTAGACTTCTGGCGTTGAGCAGCATTACCCTTAGTTTTTTTCCATTTTCGTTTTCTAAGGAGGTGGGTTTGTCTTTTGAGCCTTGCCTAAAAAGGCATTATGTGGGTGGCAAGCGCCTTAGCCAATATCCGGAAGCCCAGTGGTGACAGGTGTAAGCCATCCCTTGAAGCAGCGTGGCTTGTCCAACATATCATCCCAGGCAGACAGATATTGGATCCCCTTAGAATGACACCAGTACTCGAGCCAATTGTTAAAGCTGATCATCTTGTCTTTGTATTGTGGTATCATTCTTGGTGAGGGCAAGATGCTGCTCAGGGTCAGGGTCATACCAGCCTGGGCTACATAATCGGAGAGCTCCTCTATGTCTCTTTTCATGTAGTCCAGGGAGGTACGTCTCAGGTCATTCACACCAGCATGGACAATGACGGAGTCATATTTGTACTTGCTTTGGAGTGACCTGAGTGCGTGTGTTATATGGCGGATCCTAGCCCCCGATAGACAGCTCACAGTCACCTTCTCCTTGTTCAGCCTGGTCAGTGGGACATCAGTGTATCTGGCTATGGAGTCACCTATTACTAGTGTATCAGGCAAGGTGTTTGGCCTTAAGGGCTGCGATTGGTCGACACACTGATTTATTGAAGTATGTGTTGCATGTGTTTTGTTTTGAGGTGGTGGATTTTTGGATGTCTGCTTTGGGAGCCTCTGTTGTTTTGGTAAGTTTTTATTAGAGCCTCGAGTATGTCTTTGTGTTTTATGTGTTTGGTTTGCAGTTGTGGTAGGTCTATGTGGGACTGGGATTGTTGTGTGTGTGGTTGCCATCTCCTCCTGTCTGGTCATGCCAGCCCTGAGTTGAGAGAGTTCAGCCTCCAGTTTGGCTATATAGTTGCATCTCTCACATGTAATTGTGTTTGTTGGGAGGAGGAGAGGGTTGTCTGTGTACATGAGACAATTGTAGCATTGTCTCAAGATGCCCAGATTGACCAGCTGAACTGGAGACGCCAGTAATCTACCACTCGACATGCTAGAACAGTATAAGGGGTGGTATACCTTTAAGGGAGGTGGGTATTCACAGGGGTGGTAAGTAGATGTAGTGCTTTACTTAGTACGAGAGTGCTTACTTAGTAGAGAAGTATTGAGAACAAGTGCTAGGCTTATAATACAGTGAGTAGTCTGGTTTTACTAAGAGTAGAGCTTCCTTAAGGGAAAATTTGAAGAACAGACTTGGCGGAGCCAGAAAAAGTTTAACCTTGTTTAACCTGCGCTATCATGAAAGCCGTGTATGATTTTAAGCAGTGAACTACAAAAGAGCTAGGAATGGTCCCAAACAACCAATTACTACAGCTTCTTGTGCTGAGGTCACTTCCCCAAGGACAGGTAGGCTGCTCAAGGCTCCCCACTCCCACTGGTGAGCAAAGAAACTTCCTTCTATCCAAGTAAGGTAATGGACAACACAGGAACTACACCACAGCCCAGAATACAGCAATGCCTGTAAACTGGTCTAAACTAGTCGAGGAAGGCGGGAAAACAAGGATTATTTTTTTGGTAGAAACACACAGAAAATGCAGAGACAGTGATAAATTAGTTACACAGGCTAGCACACTTTAGTGGGCAGCCTCCACAGTTAAATTAAACAAACAAACAAGCAAACTTTCGGTCAAATTCGACTAAATGTAACTTTTAAGTGCAGATTTTAAAATAATGCAGCAATCAGTTAAAAACAGTTCAGGCTAGTTCAAAGTAAGCTACAGAAGCTATTTCCAGTGAAAAAAAGCAAAGATACTTAAATCCAGAAGGTAGGCGCTTTTTCGAGTTCCTTGCTGCTAGGACCACTCTGTAAACCCACATGGAGCTTATCTGAGCAGTATAGCCAGAAAATAACTCCCAGAGGCGGATTTTAAGCAGTGAACTACAAAAGAGCTAGGAATGGTCCCAAACAACCAATTACTACAGCTTCTTGTGCTGAGGTCACTTCCCCCAAGGACAGGTAGGCTGCTCAAGGCTCCCCACTCCCACTGGTGAGCAAAGAAACTTCCTTCTATCCAAGTAAGGTAATGGACAACACAGGAACTACACCACAGCCCAGAATACAGCAATGCCTGTAAACTGGTCTAAACTAGTCGAGGAAGGCGGGAAAACAAGGATTTTTTTTTTGTTTTATTGAAACAAATGGGAAAGATAAAAGCTGTCACTGTAGGATGTAGGATGTAGGATGTTCAGGGTTACACTTTATTAGCAGCTGAAGTGTGTTTTTTTTTTTTTTTTTTACATTTTGCATTATCTTTCAGACTTCTGGATTCTTGCTTTTCTTATTTTTTTTTTACCAATGTAAATAGTTTAATTAAGAAATTAAAACAAACTAAAAAAAAAAGACAGCTTGTGCAATAAAACTCTTATAGTTGAAGTCTTTGATAGGACAGCTAACAATGTAAGAAGCACATATATTTTCACAACAATCAGACGTTCAAGGTGTATATAGTCAGAAAACTGGTTGCAATTCATGGGTATTTACCTTATGTGATGATAAACATGACTGACTTTTTTTCTGTCTGCTGGATGCAGAGAGCTGTCTGTTGGTGGGTTGATGTCAGTGACCTCTTGTCATCTACTCATTTTAGATGATCACAAATTTGGCTTAGCAGAAGTAGTGTGCTTTTGTACACAGAAAAGTGGTTGTAATTCATGGGTATGCACCCTGTCGCTGGATAAACTTGACTTACTGCTTGACAGGGATGAGAGCTCTCTTTGGGTGAATGCTAATGTTATTTGGCCATTTTTAACAGTCACAAATCTGGCTTAGTATAACTACTGTGCATTTGTGTTGACATGGAGTACTTAAATGTGATTAATGTGTGCTTGTGATACACAAATGGGAGGTATGCCTGACACTGCTGTTACTTAACTACGTTACTGTGTACTGGGGGTGAGGGAGATCACTGTGGGTATGTGCTATTCTTGGCATTTGTTGCCTGTAGTTGTTATCCTTAGCATTCCTACAGATCTCAGAGACATCTTGCCTATTATTTTGAAAAGGTTATTTCGAGATTACAGCTGAGCTGTTAGTGATACAGACCTTCATTTCTGGTGTGTTTACTCTATGTTAATATGCGCAGCTGTTGATAATTGGCTGAACAAATGTTATCATTGTATTGTAACCACCGAACCAAAGGCTACAACTGCTGATACAACAAACAACATTTACTACAGCTTTTAAAAATACCACAAGCAAGAGAAGCACCTGGCCATGTTTAGCACAAAAAAGTCTGATACTGCAGCGTGACTGTGGCAATGACACTGTTGAATACTCAGAGTCTGATGAGGATTGCTCTGTAATGGAAGACACAGAGTCTGACTCTAAGTATATGAACATCATACATCAGAAGGGTTAACTGCAGTCTCTGGAGATGCAGTGGTCTCTAAAAGAAATGAAATGACAACTGCATCACCATGTCACCTTCCCCTTCCACATCTGCAGACAAATAATGGTGTGGTACCCTGCATAGAGCACCACTAGTGGACTCTGTAGAACCAATCAGTGCAGTGAAAATGATGCCTTCAGAAAGTAAAAAGGTTGATTTTCTGAATCTCTTTTTTCCATTTGAGTTGTATGAGCTCATTCCTCAGGAAACAAACCCATACAGTGCATAGTTATAGGCAAGCCATACCCTAGAGCCTCACTGGAATCCAGTGATATCACAGGGTATCACAGTGTACATGGGAATGCGCATAGCAACGTTAATTGTATACATGCCTGAGTTATGGCTGTACTCATTACTAATTCATACATCAGTTGTGGAATGTCATTGGAGATGCCACATGATAGGTTCTTCAAAATCGTGCAGTACTTCCGCTGCTATGACAGCTTCAGGAATACATCCAGAGGACAGCTTGAGGATGACAAACTGCACCATGCTTGTCCAATAATGGATGTGGTGTTGTATGCATGTGGCAACAACTACAGCCTATACAGTGAGGTGTCTGAGATTAAGGCCATGGTGGCATTTAGTGGTAGGCTGTCTTTGTGTCAGTATATGCCTGGGAAGCCTTAGAGGTACAGCATCAAATTATGGATGATGACACATGCACACAATGTACATGTGCTTGACTTCCAGGGGTATAGTGAATGCAAACAGGGAACCTCAGAACACTGTCTGGCACTCAGTGTTGTGACGTGGTGACACATGCACACAATGTACATGTGCTGGACTTCCAGGGGTATAGTGAATGCAAACAGGGAACCTCAGAACACTGTCTGGCACTCAGTGTTGTGACGTGGTGACACATGCACACAATGTACATGTGTTGGACTTCCAGGGGTATAGTGAATGCAAACAGGGAACCTCAGAACACTGTCTGGCACTCAGTGTTGTGATGGACATTACGAAAGACCTTCAGGGCACACACCATCATATTTACTTTGATAATTGTTTTTATTTACTTACTCTGGTAGATCACCTTCTGGAGAAGTGGATGTACTGCTGTGGCACAGGATGGCCATCTTGACCTCAACAAGCACATGCTGAGAAGGTTTACGCATGGTGAGCACAAGCAGCTGCAGTGTGACCCCTTACTTCCCACAGGTTGGAAGGACAACTCTCTGTTTTTACAGTCCACTAACACAGACCCCATCACAAAAAAAACACCTGTTACACACTATTGTCGAGATGGCAGCACAGTCCCTGTTGCATGTCCTGCAGTTATACCCATGTACAACATATGCGTGAATAGTATGGACATAGCAGACCAGTTGCGGGCACAGTACCCATCAGTGAGGAAGGACAAAAATGGTGCACATACCTGACTTTGTTCCTGTGGGATGTGACAGTGCCTAATGCATTTCTTGTGTCCTTTTGTTTCAATGCAAACCATGCAGTGGTGTCACACAACGGGTGAGTGACACATGCAAGGCAAAGTACAGTTGTGTACCTACCATAAATGTAGATGTTCGAGTGTATTCACTGTTGCAGTCATTACAATTGGGTTATCCTGCTGGTAGGCTACCCACAGTCGGCCTGAGTTCCAAAGTCTAGGTCCGGCGTCGGTTGCTGTCGGCTCTTCCCAGACGTCAGTGCGCCAGGGGTATATAAGATGCAGCCGACGCCATTTTCTTCAGTTTTTCTTGCCCCAGATGTCACGTGCCCCTAAAATGGTAGGCTAAATTATGCCAATAAGGATGCATGCACAAAAAACTACTTTTCCTTCATCTACAAGCAAATACACCACATAGGTTGTATAGAGTAGAAAAGTACAGTTAGGTCCCAGCAAAGAAAAAAGGGGGGATGGTTTGAGGGTAACCTGGACTGCAACAGTGAATACACTCGAACATCTACATTTATGGTAGGTACACAACTGTACTATGTTCATCGTGTTTCACTGTTGCAGTCATTACAATTGGGTTGAATCCCAAAGCTAAGGTTGGGAGGCTGGAGCTAAATAGGATTAGGAAAGGCTATAAGGCCCTGCAGAACTGCAGTGGCAAAGCCTGCCCTGGTTTTAGAGTAGAGAGGTAAGTGATAGTGCTTTGTAAAGGTATGCACTGAACTCCAAGTTGCAGCCTCTAAGATGTCTTTCGTTGGTACTCCTCTGAGGAAGGCTGCTGAAGTGGCTGCTGCTCTGGTTGAATGTGGTCTAATGCCCTTAGGCACTGATTTGCCATGCTGTGAATAGCAGAAACGAATGCAATGGCCTATCCACTTTAAAATAGTCTGTTATGAGATAGGCTTTCCTTGTGATGCTGCAGCATATGCCACTAGAAGTTGATCAGTCTTTCTGAAAGCTTTAGTTCTGTCCAAGCAGAAGCGTAGCTGTCTGTGAATGTCCAAAGAATGCAGAATTCTCTCACCCTTATTCTGTGGGTTTGGATAAAAAGTAGGCAAATGAATTGTTTGGTTAAGGGCCAACACTGGACACTACCTTAGGCATAAATGTAGGGTTTGTCCTCAGCGAAACCCTGTCAGGATGGAAAATGATAAAAGGTTCCACAGCCATGATTGCCTGTAACTCTGAGACTCTTCTAGCGGAGGTTATTGCTAGGAGCAGAGCTGTTTTCCAGGATAAGAATTTTATGTCAGCTGCAGAGGCTGGCTCAAACGGAGGCAGTGTGAGTTTTTCCAAGCCATAGTTGAGGTCCGATGCAGGTATTGGTGCTCTCCTTGGAGGTCTTATGTTTTTGGCCCCTCTGAGGTACTGCCTCAGTAACGGATGAGATAAAATAGGTGGTTCTGTATTGTAATGAGCTGAAATAGCAGAGGCATGAATTTTAATTGATGAAAAGGAAAAGCCTTTATCCAGCATCTCACTTAAGTATTGCAAACTCTGAGGAATATTTGGAACAATCGTGTCAATGCCTTGTGCTTGGTTCCAAGCACAGAATCTCTTCCATTTGTCTGCATAAGATTTTCTGGTGCTAGGCCTCCTGGCCTCCAAAATAACACCCATCACTGCTTTAGAGAGAGGTGTGTCTTGAGAGGCTATATTATCTGCCATGCTGCCAGGTTTAAGGTTTTGAGTTGGCTGTGCAGTATCTGGCTGTCTTGTTGGGTCAATAAGTGAGGAATTTGAGGTAATGTCCAGGCTGGGCAGTGAGACAAGCTCTTTAGGATTGGGTACCAGTGCTGGCGGGGCCAGTCTGGGGCAATCAGTATCATTTTTGGTTTCTCTTGTCTGACCTTGAGGAGTACCTTGGGGAGGAGAGGCAGAGGAAGAAAGGCATATACTGTTAGATTTTTCCAGCTGAAAGATAGAACATCCACTTTCCATGCTTGCTTGTGATAAGTCCTTGTGCAGAACCTTTGTAGTTGGTAGTTGTGAGGGGAAGCAAATAGGTCTATGTCTGGGCATCTCCAGGTCCTTGTTATCATGCTGAAGACTTGTGGATCCAATTTCCACTTGTGGGGATCCATTAGATTTCTGCTTAGTTCGTCTGCCAGAGTATTTTTCCTTCCTGGCAGGAATTGAGCTTGCAGATGTACTTGGTAAGTCAATGCTGTGTGCCACAAGTTCATGGCTAGCCTGCAGAGGGGGTAGGAATGTGTGCCTCCCTGCTTGTTTATGTACCACATGACTGTAGTATTGTCCGTCTTTATTAGTAGTTGTCCTGGATGAAGTTGATCCTTGAAGACTGTTAGGACATTCTGAACAGCTAGCATCTCTTTTTGATTGATATGCAGATGCATTTGACTTGCGGACCATGTGCCCTGAATACATCTTCCTGCCATATGGGCAACCCAGGCATAATCTGATGCATCTGTTGTCAGTCTGCCTGGCTGTGGGTAAGGTGAATGGCTGTCCCGTGTTGTGGTGACAGGCTTTTGCCCACCATCAAAACTCCTGTTGCAGGCAGGGAATGAGGGTAATTATTGTTTCCAGGCTGTGGCAATGTTGAGTCCAAACACTTTTTAGATACCATTGAAGTTTCCTCATATGCAGTCTTGCATATGGAATTAGCAGAATGCGGGATGCCATGAAACCCAAGGCCTGAAGAATTTTTCTTGCAGATAACTGGGTCTTTGTTGCCAACATTTTAAAATAAGTAGTCAGTTGTCTGTGTTTGTCTGGCATGAGATAAGCCATCTGGGCAGTTGTATTTAAGCTTGCACCCAGGAATATTATCTCTTGAGAGGGTACGAGTTTTGATTTCTTCTCGTTTACTGTGTACCCTAGACTTGTCAGTAATCATTTTACAAACGCCAGATGTTGTAGTAGAATGTCCTTGTTCTCCGCTTGAATAAGGCAGTCATCCAAGTAAGGATATATTTGCATCCCTCTTTGTCTGCAAAATGCAATTACTGGTGCCAAGCACTTTGTGAAGACCCTGGGTGCAGTAGATAAGCCAAAGGGCAGTGCAGAGAATTGGTAGTGCATTGAGCCAGCTTTGAATCTGAGGTATCTTCTGCATGTTTGTCTGACTGGGACATGCAGGTATGCCTCTTTTAGATCTAAAGTCACAAGCCAAGCCTTCTTGCCCAACATGGGCAGAAGCTGCTGTAGAGTCAACATTTTGAATTTTGGAATATCCAGATATGTTTAGAATAGATAAGTCCAGTATTGGTCTCCAGGCTTTGTCTTTTCTGGGTACCAAGAACAATCTTGAATAGAATCCGTGACCCTGCTTTTGTTCTGGTACTTTTTGAATAGCCCTCATGTCCATGAGGGATGAAATTTGTTTTTGTGCCTCTGCCCATTGATTGCGTGGCAGGTCTGGCATACCGCTTTGCCTTGGCAGGGTGTGAAAGTGGAACCTGTAGCCTTGTGAAACTATATTTAGAACCCATTTGTCCTGGGTGATCATGTGCCAATTTTGTGAAAAAAGTGCTAGTTTTCCCCCCAAAGTGGCTGCCAAAAGATAAGTACTTGGTGCTGGAAGGGGAAAGTCATTGAGACTGTTTCCTGTATGGCTGTGATTTTTCCTCTCTGCTCTTGGAGGTAGAAGCACCCCATTGTTTAGGCCTGTATGAGCCTTGGGGCTGTGATCTGCCTCTGGGGCGTCTGTATCTACCCCTTTGGGGCGTCTGTATCTGCCCCTTTGTGGTCTATCTGACACTGGAAAGGACCAATTTTTTGTAGGCCAGTTCCTGCTAAATCTGGGAGGCTGTACCTGCAAGAAATCCTTGACTGTTTGCATAGATTTAACCTTGTCCTCCATTTTCTTCAACACCTCTTCTGCTTTAGCACCAAACAAAGTATCATGCTGTAAAGGAGCGTCTAATATAGTTTTGTTTTAACATGATCAGGCAAATTTTGTTCTTTTAACCAAGCATGCCTCCTAATGACAGAACCTGTAACAGAGGCCCTGCAGGAGGCCTCAAGAGAATCAAAACCACATTGCAAAGTATGCTTTCCAACTTGTTCAGCTGCATGCAATAAATCCTGCATTTCTTTATTATCTGCACATTCTGCATTTGCTGGCATTTTCTGTTTAAGCAAGGATATAAGATATTGCTGATACTTAAACATACGAAATTGGCAATTTAAAGCTCTTACAGCCAAGGTAGCAGAGGTATAAATCTGTTTGCCCCATCTGTCTAGGGTCCTAGAATCCCTATCAGAGGGGATAGGGTTTTTTGCAGTAGAAGCCTTGACCCCTTTGGGACACTGAGAGATGGTTTCAGGGTCTGCTGCAGGGTTCTTTAGAGAAATTTATGTGAATCAGGAACCCTGTAGTATCTGCCTGGCTTAACAGGGGCTGGTGGTAAAGAGTCTGGAGGAAAAACTGGACTCTGTAAATACATCATCTACAATGTCTAAAACAGGCGGGATAGCAAGGGGCCTGTGCTGGGGCAATAAAAGGAAATCTCTGAGCCTTTTCTTGGATTCTGAGTAATCTTGGCTCTCCCAGTGGAAATGCTCCCTCATAGTATGCAGTGTTTCCCCAAAAGAATAATCCTCAGAAGGAGAGGCTGAAGGGATAGATTCTTCAGCATCAGAATCCTCATAGGGAGGAATAGAGTAATCCTGTTTAGAGGAGGAATCAGAGGAAATGGAAACCTGGTCTGAAGATTCATATTCTAACTCTTGCCTAGGCCTCTTTTCGGGGGGGGATGGGAACCCCTGATCAAAGTAATAAGGTCTTCGGCCATTTTAAGCATCTGTTTTTTAGGCATGGAGGCCTGTCCAGGTGAATGCTGTACTTGTTTCTTTGTCTTTAGAGCTGCTTTAGTCTTTGTCTTTGTAGCTGAAGTAGGTTTCACAAATAAAGTACAGTTTTGTACCTACCATAAATGTAGATGTTCGAGGATCCACATTGCTGCAGTCCTAACTATTGGGTAGTCCGCTGTCCAGTCGGCCCGAATACCAAAGTATATGGCTGACGTCGGTCAGGGCGCATTAGACTGACGTCAGTACGTCAGGGTACTAATGCGCATGACCGACGTCATATCATCAGTCTTTTCTTGCCCCAGATGTCAGAAGACCCTAAAAAGACAAGGCCCAATATACCTGCACCAAAAATATGTACAATATATACAAAATTATCAGCATATAACCTCACCTACACAACCACCCCTAAACACAGAGGGGAAGGAGGGAGGGTAAATTGGACTGCAGCAATGTGGATCCTCGAACATCTACATTTATGGTAGGTACAAAACTGTACTATGTTCTTCATTCCACATTGCTGCAGTCCTAACTATTGGGTAGAATCCCAAAGCAGAGGTAAGGGAGGCTGGCAAATCATAAAGAAGCAGGAGCTGACAACATGCCTTGCAAAATAGCTGTGGCAAAACCAGCCCTAGACTTAGAGTAGAGAGGAAGGTGATAATGCTTAGAGAAAGTATGCACTGAACTCCAAGTAGCTGCCTCCAAAATATCCTTAGTTGCCACCCCTTAGAAATGCTGTTGAAGTGGCAGTAGCCCTAGTGGAATGAGGCCTAATCCCAGCTGGAATCTCCTTGCCATGATGGGAATAACAAAATGCAATGCAAAACCCAATCCACCTAGAAATAGTTTGGTTTGACTCAGGCTTGCCCTGAACTCAAAGCAAAAGAAACAAACAACTGCTGAGACTGCCTAAAATCCTTAGTCCTGCTTAAATAATAACGCAATTGCCTGTGTGCATCTAAAGTGTGCAAAATCTTTTCCCCTTTATTTTGGGGATTTGCATAAAAAGTAGGCAAATGAATAGTTTGGTTTAAAGCCACACTAGAAACCACCTTAGGCATAAAGGAAGGATTAGTGCGTAATGATACCCTATCCTTATGGAAAATCAAAAGGGCTCTACTGCCATAAGGGCCTGCAACTCAGACACCCTTCTTGCAGAAGTAATAGCCAACAGAAAAGCAGTCTTCCATGACAAGTATTTCAATTCAGCAGTAGCCGCAGGCTCAAAAGGTTGTAGAGTAAGTTTTCCAACACAAAATTGAGATCCCAAGCAGGAGTAGGAGCTCACGTGGGGTCTAATATTCTTTGCCCCTCTAAGAAACTGCTTGAACAAAGGATCACGAAAACAATGGTGGGTCACAATCATAGTGAGCTGAAATTGCTGCAGCATGAATCTTAATGGAAGAGAAGGACAAACCTTTGTCCAATAACTCAGTAAGATATTGAAGAGCCACACTCAAATTAGGCTCAGAAATCTCCAAATTCTTTGCTGTACTCCAAAATAAAAATCTCTTCCATTTTTCTGCGTACACTTTCCTTGTACTAGGTCTTCTAGCTTCCATAATCACATTTAAAACTTGTTGAGGAAGTTGAGACCTGCTGTGTTTCAACACAGAATATGCCAGGCTGTTAGATGAAGAGAGTGAAGCTTGACATTGAGCAGATGACCGTCCTTCTGAGATAACAGATGTGGAATCAAAGGTAAAGGCCATGGAGGCTTCCTTACCAGACTCCTTAGTAGTGGGTACCAGTGTTGCGAGGCCAATCTGGAGCTATTAAAATCATCCTTGGCTTGTCTTGTCTGACCTTTAAGAGCACCTTTGGAAGAAGAGGCAGAGGTGGAAAGGCATACACATGAAGATTTTTCCAACTGAAAGAAAGAGCATCCACTTTCCAAGCTGTGTGATGAAACCCCTTTGTGCAAAACTTTGGCAGCTGGTGGTTTAGTGGAGAAGCGAACAGATCTATGTCTGGAGTTCCCCATGACACTGTCAATTTCTGAAATACATGAAGATCCAGTTTCCACTCGTGGGGATCCATGATTTGTCTGCTTAACACATCTGCTAAGGAGTTCTGTGCTCCGGCAGAAACCTTGCCTGAAGAGTTAGTTGCAAGCTGGCGCAGTCTCCCATAAAATCATTGCTTGCCTGCATAGAGGATAAGAATGTGTTCCCCTTGTTTGTTGATGTACCACATGACAGTTGTGTTGTCTGTTAGAATCAACACCTGCCCTGGAAGAAGTAACTCCTTGAAAGCCATTAATGCAAACTGGACTGCTAACATCTCCTTCATGTTGATATGTAGATGCTGTAGTCTGGCAGGCCACTTGTCTTGTATCCACTTTCCATTTAGATGAGCTCCCAAGCAATGTCCGAGGCATCTGTCGTTAAAATCTGACTCGCCTCTGGCCGGGTCACAGAGAGTCCCTTGTTTAGGTGACATTCCTGAGCCCACCACAAAAATTCTTTTTGAAGGCAAGGTATTATTTGAATGACAGTGTCCAAATCCTGGCAGTGCTGTGTCCATACATTTTGAGATACCATTGCAGCTTCCTCATATGCAGTTTGGCATTGGGAAGCACCAGAATACAAGATGCCATGAACCCTAATGCTTGAAGGACTGTCCTTGCAGTCAGCACGGACTGATGAGATAGTTGATGGAAGTAAAGGGATAGACTCTTTTGTTTGTCCGGGGTTAAAAGGCCATCTGGGCTGCTGTATTCAGTCTCACACCCAGAAAGCACATGTCTTGAGAGGGTACTAGACTGGACTTTATTTCGTTCACAGAATACCCTAGGCATCTTAGCACTGCTATAACATATTCCAGATGCTGTAGAAGGTCTTCCTTTTCTTGAGCCAGAATCAGGCAGTCGTCCAAGTAAGGATAGATTTGAATTCCTTTTAGCCTGAAGTAAGCTATCACTGGAGCCAGAACCTTTGTGAATACTCTGGGCAGTAGATAAGCCAAAGGGCAATGCAGAGAACTGATAATGAGAATTTCCAGCTCGAAAGCAGATACTTCCTGCAACTTAGTCTTATAGGCACATGAAGGTAAGCTTCCTTGAGATCTAAAGTTACCATCCAGTGATCTTTGCCCAGCAGAGGTAAAAGCTGTTGTAACGTCAACATCTTGAACTTGGGAATGTCCAGATAAGTGTTGAGGATAGATAAATCCAAAATTGGTCTCCACGTGTTCCCCTTCTTTGGTACTAGGAACAGGCGAGAATAAAATCCTAGGCCCCTTTCTGATACAGGGACTGGCTGAATGGCCCCTATTTGGAGTAACAGAGAAATTTGCTTGTGAGCCTCTTTCCTTTGTGGAGGAGGAACGTCTGGCATGCCTTTGAAAGGGGCAATGTATGGAAATAAAACCTGTAACCGTGGTGAATGATATCCAACACCCATCTGTCTTGAGTAATTAAATCCCAATTTTCTTTGAAAAGAGACAGTCTTCCTCCCAAAGGAGCTGCCAGGCGAGAATCTACTGGCAGCTGAAAAGGCAGGTCATTGGGTCTGTTTACGAAAGGACTGACCCCTGCCCTCACCAGAAGTCTGAGCAGGTGAACTCCCTGTTCTAGGCCTAAAAGAACCTTGAGCTCTGCCCCTACCACGTCTAGACCTACCCCTAGACTGGGAATCATAAGCAGGATATGTCCATCCCTTAGTAGGCCAATTTCTACTAAACTTCGGTGGCTGCACCTGCAAAAATCTTTAACAGTTTGCATAGACTTAGCTTTGTCCTCCATTTTCTTTAAAACTGCTTCCACAGGCGAACCAAACAACACATCAGACTGTAAAGGAGCATCCAAAATCCTTGTCTTAACATGCTCAGCTAAATTCTGATCCCTCAACCAGGCATGCCTGCGAAGAACAGAACTAGTGGCAGCCACCCTCGAGGAGGCCTGTACAGCATCAAAACCACATTGCAAAGAATGCTTACCCACTTGTTCAGACACATGAACTAAATCCAGCAACTCTTTACACTCAATACCTTCCGCCAAAGCATCCACCTTAGATTTCAATTGTGAAAGGAGATAATTTTGATATTTTAGCATGTGAAACTGACAATTCAACGCCCTCATGGCTAAAGTGGAAGAAGTATACACTTTCTTTCCCCATCTATCCAAAGCCCTTGCCTCTTTATCAGTGGGAACAGGGTTTTTAACAACAGAGGCCTTAACACCTTTAGGTCCCTGAGAAACAGTTTCGGGTCTGCCCTAGGACTCTTAAAAAGATACTTATGAGCTTCAGGCACCCTATAGTACCTATCAGGTTTAACAGGAGCAGGAGGCAAAGAATCAGGGTTCAGGGAAGCCTCTGCAAAAACATCTTCCACCACATTCAACACAGGAGGTATAGCTAAGGGCCTATGCTGGGGTAAAAACAAGAATTCCCTAAGCCTTTTCCTGGAATCAGAGTAATCTTGGCCTCCCCATTTAAAGTGCTCCCTCATGGAATGCAGCGTCTCTGAAAATGAGAAATCCTCAGGAGGAGAAGCTGTAGGAGTGGAATCATCCACATCAGAATCAGAATAAGGAGGATACTCCTGCAAGTCTTCCGCAGAAGACTCAGAAGCCTCTGAACACTGTTCAAAACTCTCAAACTCAGGTTCCACCCTAGGCCTCTTATCAGGAGGGGGCATAGAACCTCTAATCATAGTAATCAAATCTTCTGCCATTTTAAGCATATGTTTCTTAGGCACAGAACCTGAAGTGCTAGGAGAAGCCCCCACTGAAGCTAAACTTGGCCTGCCTCTCAAAGAAGTTTTGGAAACAGAAGGAGAGGCTCTAACTACCTTGGGAAGAGAGGGAAGAACAGTTACCTGAGAAGCCCCCTCAGCCTGGCCTACCTCCTGAGAAGGCACATCCTGTAACAGTAAAGTCTCTGCATCGGACCATGCGGCAAAAAAGACTGATGATATGACGTCGGTCATGCGCATTAGTACCCTGACGTACTGACGTCAGTCTAATGCGCCCTGACCGACGTCAGCCATATACTTTGGTATTCGGGCCGACTGGACAGCGGACTACCCAATAGTTAGGACTGCAGCAATGTGGAATGAAGAACATCTGTGTAGGCCTGAAAACACCCTCAGAAGCAGATGCCTGCTCAGCGGCTCCGGACCCATCTGAGGGAATAGTTTCCGAGTGTCCCATACCTTGAGTTTCCAGAGGCCCAGTCGGCTCCACGTGGGAGTCGGAAGCGGCCTGTGGCTCTGAGGTAGCGGGCATCAGGGGCTGCGAAAGCGCCTCACTGAGAACCGGCAAACCGGCGACAGGCCTAGAAGAAGCCTAGTCGTCGGTTTTGGATCTCCGATGCCTGTCCTTTTCTTTTCCTTTTCATTTTTTGTAAACTCCGGTAGTCGGCTGATCCAATGGCATTATATAATTAAATCTTCTGCCAAAGTAATGAAATGCAAAATCGTACCAACGCTTAATAGTGTGTTGGTTAAATCTAGCACAAAACCGACAACTAGCAACGTTATGGTCAGGGCCTAGGCAAGAAATACAGCAAGAATGAAAATCCTTATGAGGTATTTGATTCCCACAAGAAATACAGTTATTAACTTTTTCTGACATCGGTCTGGAGCAAGAAAAAAGTTTCCCCAATGGGGTACTTAGCTTTAATGAAGACTTCGGATCTGAAATTCGAATTTGAAAACTTCAGGAGTCGGCCGACAGGCACTTGCGAACTGCTTTTGTTTCAAGCACTGCGTGGCAAGAAAGACTGAAGAAAATGGCGTCGGCTGCATCTTATATACCCCTGGCGCACTTGACGTCAGGGAAGAGGCGACAGCAACCGATGCCGGACCTAGACTTTGGAACTCAGGCCGACTGCGGGTAGCCTGCCAGCAGGATAACCCAATTGTAATAACTGCAACAGTGAAACATGATGAACATCTGCTATTCAGGAAAGCCCTTATGAGCAAGCTTATAAATGGGTATGAAAATCGTAAGAGAGTTGTCCGTTTACATCAGGTGTTGCCACAGCACCACAAGAATACCCAAGAGACAGTCAACAGACTTTGGTCCTGGGGCACATCACCCCATTTGAGGAAACAAGGAATGATGCTGGGCAGTGTTTTGCAAAGTGTATACAAATAGAACAGCAATACTAGTGTACAGAATGCAAGGTGCACCTTTGTGCAGAATGTTTTGTAGAGTATCACAGCCATGCCATTCGGAGTCCCCAGTTGATGCCACTCCTTGCCACTGTCTTGCAGTAAAACATCTAGTATAATGCTTTCTGCCAATCAAAAATGGCCCTCCACTGGCATTCAATGTTGCTTTCTTGTTCAAGTGAATGAAACAAAATGCTGTCCGCACCGTTTATGCACCGTTGTTCTGAAAAAAGACTTATGTACTTACCATAACTTGGCATCTGTGTTATCCTATGTCACTATTTATCACTCTTGGGTCTTGGATCCGACATCAGATCTGAGCAGTTAACTTTATAGACAGCTTCTAGGCTCGAGCTCCTCCCACTCCCATGATCCCTTGTTGCCCTTTAACCCCTCAGATCGAGTTTGCCCTAAGCTAGAAAGCAGCTAAGGAAGACCTTGACCACCAGATAGGGCATCTCCACATCTTCTAGATCCCACAGGACAGGGGAAGGAGGGAGAGATAGTGATGAATAGTGACACAGGATAATACAAATGCCAAGTTATGGTAAGTACATAATTCTTTATCTGATGTTATCCATGTCACTATTCCTCACTCTTGGGTCAGAGTCCCCAGCTACCCTGAATCCTGGGCAGCCTAAGAGAAGGACATGCCGAAGAACTGTGGAGTGAAAGTAAGCCCTGTTCCTGGAGATAATGTCAAGCTTGTAGTGATTGACAAAAGTGTGAGGAGAAGACAAAGTGGCTGCTGCACAAATGTTATCTATGGAATGATAGACAAGATAGGCAGCTGACGTAGCCACTGACCTAGTGGAATGAGCTCTGATTGGATGTCTCAAGGATAAGCCTTTGGATGAACAGGCAAAGGAAATGCACGACAAAAATCCAACGGGAAATTGTTATTTTAGAAACTGCTTGACCCTTTCTGTTAAGAGAGAAGGCCACAAACAGTCGGTCACACCTACGGAAATCCTTTGTTCTATCCAAATAGAATCATAACTGCCTCTGCAAATCAAGTGTATGCAAGAGATATTCCCCTTTATTAGCAAATTTCAGGAAGAAAACTGGCAATTGAATTGACTGGTTCAGGTTAGCTTCCATGGCAACCTTAGGCATGAATTAGAAGTTATGTACCTACCATAACGTTCCATGTTAGTTGTCTTCTCTCGCCTTCTTTCTTGCTGGATGGGTTCGGAGCCGATCCTCGGCTCCGACTCGGCACTTGCTTAGCTTGAGAACTCCTTTTACCAGCTCGAGGCAACCCTATATCCCATGATGCAAGGCGGGACTACCTCAGATCGTGTTTGGTAGCTAACCTACCCTGCTAAGGACTAACCTAATAAATTTTAGGAAACCCAAGTTCATAATAAAGGAGTCCTCTAATGAAGGCTCAGGAGGAAACAATCTGATAAGAGGAACTCTTCAAGATCTGTCCAGGCCAGGGGGAAGGAGGGAGGGACGCAAGAAAGAAGGCGAGAGAAGACAACTAACATGGAACGTTATGGTAGGTACATAACTTCTAAATGTTAAGTTGTCAATCTCGCCTTCATTCTTGCTGGATGGGACCACGTCCCTAGCACCTGTATCCCGGGTGGCTCAATGGAACAGACTCTTGAGAACTGTGGAACCAAAACTGGCCCTGTCTCTGGAGGCCAAATCTAACTTGTAATGAGAGACAAAGGTATGAGGAGTGGCCCAAGTAGCTGCTGCACAAATGGTATCAATGGGTAGTCTATCCTGAAAGGCTGCAGAAGTGAATAGACTCCTGGTTGAATGTGCTTTCGGTTTAGAAGGTAGTTGCTTGCCTCTGAGTGAATACACATAAGAAATGGTGGAAGACAACCATCTGGATAAGGTCACTTTAGACACTGGGAGACCTTTCCTGTTTTCTGCATAGGAGACAAATAATTGGTCCGATTTCCTGAATTGTTTCGTTCTATGCAAATAGTACCTGAGCTGACGATGGACATCCAAAAAATGAAGCTTTTGTTCAGCTCTGTCAGAATAATTTGGGAAAAAAACTGGTAGATCGATGGATTGATTAATATTGGTTTGAGAAACAACTTTGGGGAGAAAGGACGGGTTCGTTCTTAAGGATACCCTGTCCTTGTGAAAAACCAGGTAAGGGGAACGGATGCAGAGAGCTTGAATCTCGGAAACCCTTCTTGCTGAAGTGACAGCCAGTAAAAATATAGTTTTCCAGGTCAATAATTTCAATGAACATGAGGCAGACGGTTCGAAGGGAGGTAACATTAAGGATGCCAACATTAAATTTAGATCCCATTGTGGAGGAGGATGTTTTATTGGCGGCTTTAGGAGAAACACTCCTCTCAGAAAGGCCTTGCATAGTCTATGAGACATAATGTTATGATCTTGCAAGCCAACATGATATTTGGAAATAGCAGCCAGTTGAACTTTTACTGTAGATGAAGAAGATCCTGACTGAAAAACTTCAGCCAGGAAATCTAAAACAGAATGCACAGGAGCAGTAAAGGGATCAATATTTCTGGAATTTGCCCAAATGGAAAAACGTCACCACTTGCTAGCATAAACGGTTCTGGTGGACGACTTTAAAGAAGCCACTAAGATATCTCTGACGGATCAGAGATCATAGGAAGCCTGGCTAGGGAAGGAAGTGGAGCAACCAAGCAGTGAGGTTGAGAGAATGAATGGCCCAGTGCTGTTGACCCGACTGGTGGATCAAGAGATCCGGAACTGGGTCCAGATGCCAGGGCTGCACCAGGAGGTGACGATGCAGAGACGGAAACCAAATTTGTCGAGGCCAGTAAGGGGCAATGAGAATCAACTTGGCCCTCAAAGCGGTGGCTTTCTGAATGACTTGTGGAATCAAGGGAAAGGGAGGAAAAGCGTACAGAAGTCCCCGGGGCCAATCCTGGGTTAGAGAGTCTCTCAGGGGTTGGCCTGGTAGGGGAAAGAGGGTGAAAAAAATCGGGGCACTTGTTGTTTTGGGGTGTAGCAAAAGATCGCAACAAGGTGTGCCCCACTTCAGAAAAATCCGTCCACTACAGATTGATTGAGAGACCACTCGTGAGGCATGAGAATGGATCTGCTCAGCCTGTCCGCCAAGAGGTTGGACCTGCCGGGGATGTGCGTTGCTATCAGAAACCGATGAGAGGAGATTGCCCATTGCCAAAGTCTGAGAGCTTCTCGACACAACGGATAGGACCTGGTCCCGCCCTGCTTGTTGATGTACCAGACCACGGACATGTTGTCCGTTTGTACTGCAATAGTCCCGGCGGGAAGAAAGTGGTTGAGGGCTTGCAGCGTTAAAAGCACCGCTCTCATCTCCAGGACATTTATGTGCAGATGGTATTCTATGGGTTGCCACATCCGTGGACCATCCTGCCCTGATAATGCCCCCACCCGATCAGAGAGGCATCCGTAGTAACTGTGGCAACCGGAGGAGGGGGAACAAAAGGTCGGCCCTGATGAAGAAGAGGGGAAGATATCCACCAGTTCAGATGAGTCCTGCACGATTGTGTGACTAATATTTCGTGCCTCATCGGAAGACTGTGGAACGACCACTGAGTGAATAACATCCACTGCAGAAGACGCATGTGGAAGCGAGCCAGTGGTAGAAGAACAATGGCCGCAGCCATAAGACCTAGAACCTTTAGTATCAGTCTGGCTTTGACTTTGCTGCTCTGCAATAAAATCCGAACATATTTTTGGATGTCCAGAATTCTTTGATCTGTTAGTCTGGCTAACATTTTGACGGTGTTTAATTCTGCGCCTATAAAGGTGATAGATTGGCAAGGCCGCAGAGAAGATTTTTCGAAATTCACTGAAATTCCCAAACTCCTGCATAGCTGCAGAGTGTAGTCTCTGGTCTGAAGAAGCTGACACTTGGTGGTGGCGGAGAGGAGCCAGTCGTCTAAATAAGGAAACTTTTACCAGCTTGAGGCAACCCTATATCCCATGAGAGGAGCCAGTCGTCTAAATAAGGAAACACCTGGAATCCTTGACGTCTCAGATGAGCTGTGACCACTGCCATGCATTTGGTAAACACTCTGGGGGCTGAAGTGAGGCCAAAGGGCAGGGCTCTGAATTGGTAATGACTGGTCCCTAGCCGAAAGCGGAGAAACCTTCTGGAGCACCTGTGAATCTTTATGTGATAGTACGCGTCCTGAAGGTCTATAGAGCACATCCAGTTGTCCTTGCCCAGAAAGGGCAGAATGGACTGAAGCGTGACCATCCGGAATCTTGCCTTCTTGACAAATCTGTTTGGACTGCTCAGGTCTAATATTGGTCTCCAATCTCCCGTCCTTTTGGGGACCAAAAAGAATCTCGAGTAGACGCGGATCCTACTTGGTCTGCGGAACAGTCTGGGCGGCTCTTTTTCTAGGAGCTTTAAAACCTCCTGTTCTTCCATAACCCTATGACCTGGTGAGATGTCTGGAAGGCATTGTTGAGGTCTGGCACTACGTTCGAAGGGTATTTTGTAACCCTCGGATATGATCGACTGTACCCACATATCTTGTGAAAGGGAATGCCAGGCTACTGGGTACAGCGAAATCCTTCCCCGACTGCCTCCAAGGGTGGACAGTCGGGCAACACCTCAGGGGTGCTGAAAGGGCTTCTCAGGAAGAGACTCCCTGTTGCCCTGGTTCTGAGGGCCCCCCCTGCCTCTAGGGCGGCGTCTATTATTGTTACCCCCTCTGCCTCTGGGGGTAAACTGACCACGTGTGTCCGGTGTAGCTCCTTGGGCTTTGCGGAACCACATCTTCCCTCCCTTCTGACCCTTGGGATAGGGTCTAGAAGGGGTGGAAAAATGGACTCCCAACGGCAGAAAGAGTTTTACCGTCCTGCTCACACCTGGTCAAGGTTTCCTTCACCTGAGGTCCGAACAAAGCCGAACCGTCAAAGGGGGTATTGGTGAAGGACGCCTTAAAGGGGTCCGCAAAATTACAAAGCCGCATCCAGGCTTGACGTCTAAGAGCCACTCCTGTGCCTGCGGCCCTACTCGCTCCATCGGCTGCATAGGATATGAGTCGCATGGAGGAGTTGGTTAAGGAATTCAGGATTGCTAGCTGTGAGGCAATTTTTCTTGAGCCCCAGCAGCAGAAGGATCCTGGACCACTTCACCTAGTTCCTTGAGGATATCTCTTTGAAGCCTGGTGAAGTGACAAAGGTAGTTCAGCGAATGCATAGCAAAGGTCGCTGAAGAAAACATCCGCTTTCCATACCTGTCCATGGTCCTAGAATCTTTGTTAGGAGGATGGACAGGTACTGAAGGATCCGCAAGTTCCTTCTTAGTGGCCGCCGCCACCACCATAGCATCCACAGAGACGCCCTTGGAAAGAAACTGTTTGTCCGTAGGGGCCGTAATAAATTTGGATGGTCTCCCGGGGACAGGTTCCACAGAATCTGGAGCTGCCCACGCCTTCCGAGCCACTACCTGCATAAGTGGGTCGAAAGGCGGAGACACCCAGGAGGTGGAGGGTCGGGATCCAAAAGCCTCCAGGTATACCGACTCATCCTCGGAGGGGTCAATGGAGGGCCAATTCCCCCTCTGTTTGAGGAGCTCAAGGATGTCTGAAAAGGAGACATCCTCAGAGGGGGATCGTGGGGAACCCTCCGACTCATCTAAGTCGGTATCAGATGTAGTAGACTCAGGGGAGTCTGTGTGTTTCCTCTTACACGTCCTCTTCCGAGGGGGTTCCCCTGCAGGATCAGGAGAAACCTCGGAGGAGGAAGATATTCCCAATGGGGAAACCTGGGGCGATGGATCCCTGGGCCTGAGAGCAAGAGGCTGGCAAGAGGCGTCTACAGGCACCAAAGAGGGAGAAGCTAGAGGGATGGACCGTTGACCTGGCTCAGGTGCCAGGACACTCCTCATCACCTCAAAGGCTCCCCTCCCAGGGAGACCGGAATATTCCCGTTCCGTGGAAATAGGAATTCCCGGCTCCACTGAGAGGGAAGGCTACGAGGCCGATGTCGGTGCCGAGCTTACCAAAGCCGAAGCCCCGAGAGGGAGAGCGGGGTCGGACAAGGGTCCGATGCCACTAGCCCCCTCGGAGCCAACAAGGGAAACCCGACGACCGGATCCCTCCAAGGAAGGTCTCAAGGAGGAGATCGGAGCCGAAGACGACGGAGCCGAAAGTGGATGTATCGGTTCCGGCGCCGACACAGTCGCTGTCCCGAGAAGCTCCGGCTCCAAACTCTGGTGGGGAGTCGGAGGAGGAAGTTCAAGGGGTGAAGCAATAGCCGAAGTCTGCTGAGACGGGCTATGGAGCATTTGGGCCAGTGCCTGCGACTTTAACAGCCTGCTTACCACCCTCTCTAAATCGTGGTCAGACAGCCTGGAAGATCTCGAAGATCGGCTCCGATGACTCCGCTCCGACAAAAGAGGAGACCCCGGAGCCGAGTGGATAGATTCCAAAGACGGGGACCGAGATCTCTTCTTGGATGAAGTCATCGGAGCCGACGTCCTATGGGTTCCAGATGGAGCCGAAGGCTTCTCGGCTCCGATACTGGATACTGTGTCGGCTCCAGCTGGAGCCGACAAGGCAACAGCAGATTGGGTGTCGGAACCGATCGGAACTGACCCTATCTGAGAAGAAGAAAGATCGGCTCCGGCCGGAGCCGATCTCGACTCCGAAGGAGTCGGAGCCACCGGGGAAGGCTTGGAAGCTGTAGCCTGACCATTAGATGGCTTGGAAGGCTTACTGGACCCAGGTTTAGTGGGTGAACCTTCCGGCTTTAGCAAGCCACGGAGGATTAACCTATTCCTCCTTTCCTGCAGGACTCGCTGGCTAAAAGACTGACACAAAGCACAGGAGTCCTGCAGGTGTAAAGGCCTCAGGCAGTAAACACAAGAAGTGTGACCGTCTGTCAGAGACATTTTCTGACAGCACGAGTCACACTTCTTGAAGCCCGAGACCTTTACCTCCTTAGACATAGTCTAAGAAAAAGAGTAACAAAAATACTCACACACACACCCCCAAAACAGTCACACAAATTAATCCCACAAACACAGACACACAGATAGGGATTAATAAGGGAGGCCTAGGCCTAACTGAAATTTTTAAACTTTTTTTATAAAGTAAAAATTTTTTTAACTATAAGGGGAATAGGGTGATTGTATGGACACTACACACTAAAACATAGGAAAAGGGGAAGATAAACCCTGACTAAAGCTGTTTGAAAAACTCAAACTTACCTCAGCTGGCAAAAAAGGAGACCTCTTCGCAAAGCGGCAAACGAGATCTGAGGTAGTCCCGCCTTGCATCATGGGATATAGGGTTGCCTCGAGCTGGTAAAAGGAGTTCTCAAGCTAAGCAAGTGCCGAGTCGGAGCCGAGGATCGGCTCCGAACCCATCCAGCAAGAATGAAGGTGAGATTGACAACTTAACATCAAAGGGTTAGTTCGCAGAGCCACTCTGTCTTTATGAAAAACCATGAAAGGCAGTTTGATAGAAAGAGCCTGAAATTCTGAAACTCTTTCAGACGAAGTTATGGCTACTAGAAAAACCATCTTCCATGACAACAATTTGACATCACATGTGACAATAGGCTCAAAAGGACTCTGTTTGAGAGATTGCAGCAGAAAGGAAAGGTCCCAAGAAAGGGAAGGATCCTTGACAGGAGACTGGAGCAGAAAACCCCCTTTCAAAAATGCCTTACACAAGTGAGAGGAAAAGGTATGTTCCCCGCAAACATGAAAGTTGGAGATAGCTGCAAATTGCACTTTGATAGTAGAGAAGCTAGCGTCAGCTAGAAAGAGCAAAGACAAGAAGAGCAAGACAATCTAGCACAGGGGTCGAAGCGGGATCCAGGTTGCTCTGCTTAGACCAAATAGAGAACCTTTTCACTCACTGGAGTAAACCTTTCTAGTGGAAGCCTTCTGAGAGGCCAGAATAATGCTCTTGACAGGAGAAGCCAGCTTGGACTGTTTCAAGATTACCAGAAGTGGACAAACCATGCTGTCAGACAAAGCATCTGGAGGTTGGAAATCGGAAGCTGAGAGGGATGGGAAATCAGATCTAGAATGGCATCTAGTACCCAGGGGAGTACTTTAAATGAGACTGTAGAAGGGGGAACCACATATGTTGAGGCCAAAAAGGAGTGATGAGGATCAAGATGAGCTTTCTAAAGTACTCTGGGAATGAGAGGTAAAGGAGGATAGGCACAAAGGAGACCCAGAGGCCAATCGTGAACCAGGGCATCCCTGGGGGATTTCCCATCTGGTGGAATCAAGATGAAAAATCGGATGCATCTGTGGTTGAGAGGGGAAGCAAACAAATCACAGCTCGGTTGGCCCAGTGAAGGAAGATCTCTTCCCCCACCGAAGGATTCAAGGACCACTTACAAGGACTCAGTATTGCCCTGCTGAGTCTGTTCGCTAGTATGCTGGACTCTCCGGGAATATGTGTTGCAACAAGAAAATGCATTTAGGAACAAGCTCCAGAGAATCTGGCTCTTTCCACATCCTGCTGGCAATAAGATTTTGTCTGCAGAGGGGAAAACCCAGGAGGTAGATGGTCCCATCCCGAAAGCCTTCAGAAAGATGGACTCCTCAGAGGACGGGGGAAGGTAAGACCAAGCGCCCTTAAGCTTAAGGATTTCCAAGATCTCCCTGAAGGAGACATCCTTAGGCAGAGATCTGGGGGACCCGTTCCCTTCATCGAGGTCTGTATCTTTGGTGAGTGACTCAGCCGGGGGTCCAGATGTCTCCTCTTGCATGATCTCTTCAGAGGAACCTCCGCCAGGGGTGGCACGGGGGAGGATTTGGAAGACAGGGGGACCCCAAGTGAGGCAACCCCCCGCATGAAGGCTAGATCAAGAGGGGTGACCTGGGACAGGATAAGTGGGGTCCATTCAGAGGGGCTGGAATGGTTCCTGGAAGGCCAGAGAGGAAACTCTCTGGGAGAAAAAGGTCCTCTCTATGACCCACAATGACAAAGGACTGGACAATGCCCCATCCGCCCTCCTGGCAGGAAAGCCCACCTGGGGAGAAAGACCAGAGCAGGCCAGCACCTCCTAGCCTCCAGATAGTACCGGCCAGGAGGTGTCAAGGCCAGAAGCGCCAAAGGGAAAAGACTGGTCCAAAAAACAGGTCCAAACCCCCCAAGGACACTGGGGTGACCGCTCAGGCCCGGGACTCCACCTGCCCAGGGAGAGGCTGAGCAGAAGTAGTCAGGGACTCAGACGGGGTATGAAAGGAAAGGCCCTCGGGTCCCCCATCTTCCTTCCTAAGCGATCCAGGGCCTGAAAGTCCAAAACTAACCTGGTGAGACAAGGAGAAGCCAATGAAGGGGAAGGTGATGGACCCCTGGCCAGATGGGCAGGGGATGCAAGAAGCCCAACCTCAATCTGAGCCTTGAAAAAGGACTGCATCATCTGTCTATATCGTGGAGGACCTGGCTAGGGATGGATGTCGAGATCCCGAGGACCTCCCCTCTAAGGAATGACTCCTATGCTTAGAGGCAGAAGGGGACTGCCACAAGTCAGAGCCAGAGGGAGAATCCTCTATAATAATTGTGGGATCCAATGCTGATACCTGATCTGACCTCCTCGGATTCGACAGCAAGAAAGAATCCAAACGTTTGGAACCCACATGACTTGGATCTGAGGAAGCCGGATCCATGGCTGATCCAGACTCGACCAGATCCAACTGGATCCTAAGGCCTCGATCCAGAGACCTTGGATCCAGGAGTGGACTACTGTGACCTCAGATCCAAGTGCCTCAGAGCAGAAGCTTCAGATCAGTGGGAAGAGTAATGGGGCCTAGGATCCCAGGGCATCAGATCGAACTGGACCGAGACTGGAGACAGATCTGAGGCACTAGGATTCGCCAGCCTCACTTTTCTTTGAAGAGGAAGACCAGGGGAGCGAAGGGGCCTTCATTTTGTGTTCATAGAGTCCAGACTTGGCAGAGGACTGACCCAAGGGGACCCCCTTGAGCCAACCCATTTAAAAGAAATTTGTTTTGGTGTTCAAACAAAGCCTTGGGGTTGAATGCAGCACAAGTGTTGCATTCAAACTCCAGGTGGTCGAAGCTCAAACAATAAAGACACTCCTCATGTGAATCACAGACAGGCATCTTCCAACTGCACAAGGAGCCCCTTTTAAAGCCAACTGGCTTATCAGACATGGTGGAACAACCTACAGCCAAAGGGACATGCAAAAACAGAGCCGGTACAACAAGCACGAGTCAGAACCAGAAAAGAAACTGACTGATCAACACACACAAGCACTAACCAACTAAGAAACTATATACTATTCAAACAACAGCAACAGCAAGAAATAATGGCCACAATAAAAAACAGTGGCAAAAAAACACACACAGTAACAAATTAAGCAATAAATGGGAGGGGAGGACTAAAAATAACACTACTAAGAGCTATACTACACACTAATAAGAGAAATACTAATTTACAAGAAAAATCCTGACAAAGATGAGAAATAAAGCTACTTATCCCACACAGAAACTCGAGCCAAGAATAAGCATCTGAAGCTTTGAAGCAAAGGATCATGGGAGTGGAAGGAGCTCAAGCCTATAAGTTGTCTATAAAGTTGCCGGCTGGAATCTGATGTCAGAACCAAGACTCAAGAGTGAGGAATAGTGATATGGATAACATCAGATCACTTGGTTTGAGTTGTATCTTGCCCCACACAACAGGGAACACCAAGCTACAAAAAAAAAAAAAAAAAAAGTTGGTTGAGTTGCATGTCATGCATCAACCTTCATACATTGTCTTATATCATCACAGAAACAGTACTACACAGCCATGGTAGTCAAACACAGCTTCACAGTTTCTTGGGTAAGTAATCATGGTAAATGACTAGATGAACTTAGGTACACCTCTGTAAGGTAATAAACAGGAAAGCTCATTGGTGCCCACTTAGGTGTGCACGAACCAAGATGAATCTTCATTTCACAGTGGTTGCCACTTGTATGTGTGTGCTGAATGCAAGAATAGCCCACATGTTACCTATCATATGCTTCAGAATGCGGTGTGGTTGCCAAATTTGAATGTGTGTGTGAAGTGGAGAGGTAGTCCGTTTTCTTGTTCTCATTTCCAGTTGGGTGGATAGTGATCATTACCTTACTTTAGTGGACAGCAACCCCTGATGTGAATAACATAAACACCTGCACTGCAAGCTGGGCACTATATTTAGTTATGTTAATGCCCTTTCTTGTTGATCACAGCCATGCATCCTGGCTACAAGCCTTACCTATAAACAGGATGTGGCTTTGTTTTTGCTGTCTGTCTAGCATCAGTTGTATAAAAGAAGTCATGTGTAGTGAGTGTTAGCAGCTGAACACAATACACATCACACTGCCATTGCAGGTGGCAGGGTGATGTCACTCACAGAGTACTGCAGTTCTGTGTTTGTTGTTTCCCATAGTTTGGTTTGTGAAAGACATAACAGTGGATGTCTGTGCAGTGATACACTTGGTTTTGGATTGTTAATATGTAAACATATGAGGGACTGCACATTGTGACCTTTTTGCTCTGTAGTCCATGGTGCAATGTTGCATGGGCATTCTGTGTGACACTGTTAGGAGGAAAGGCAGCCAAAACTTCACATACCACAAGCACTGTGGTGATGGAGTGAAAGGCAAGATGTCCATGACCATGAACAAGGAATATGTAAACACATTTGCCATGTAGTGGTATACTTCTTGTTATTCTGAACATTTTAGCAAGGTCATCACAAGCCAGCAAGGAAACTCTGGTTACCAAAAAAGAGGGTAGAAGTAACATGGATCAGAGATAAAGGGATGGGGTGCTTCCTGTGCTGAGGAGGAAGAATACATCGGTGCTGTCAACAGACATTGTGATATTGCACATTGGAGGAAATGACACAGCTACTTCACGATGATGTGACCTTAAATACAAAATAACTGACACTGGTGAGAACATCTTGCATTTGTGGGCAAAGACTTGCTCAGATGTTGCACAAATATTAACACAGAGGGGCACAAGGGAATGGAAAGGACTAGAGAATATTTGTCAGAAAACAAATGGTTTAATGGAGGCCCTCATGGTGGATGAGGGTTGCACTGTTGTCAGTCATCCCTCTGTATGAGCAAGGAGGTAAGAATTCTACAGATCAAATGGTGAACATCTGACACAAGGACTTTTAGAATTCCTAAATGACTAAAGACATGCTATTCTTAATGTAGTAAGTGGTGTGTTTGTCTTTTTATTTACTAAATCGCATACCAGTTATAAGACATTGTCTGTAAAGGATGATATTACAGATTTATGATATTTAATTTTGGGAAAGATCAGTGGCAAATATGCAGGGGATAACTAATTCAAAATTTTTTGGAGATGGTTATAAAATTATGAAATATTTACTTTATTTTATTTATTTTCATTAGTAAGTGAAGTCATGTGATGAGGACTGACCACCCAAATACAAAATCAAGTACTTGTTCATTTCAACTTGAGATGTACAGGGGTAGAATTCCTGAAGAGCATTTGTAAAACTGTCAGAACGTAATACATCAAATAAGGCATCCGTCTTGTTTTTTTGTTTTTCAGGTTTCTGCCCATATAGCCCAAGATCAGTGGAATTTGCAAATCATCACTAGCACAGCACATCCAGCAAAAGTCATCTGCAAAATATTTTTTTATCATGTTTTAGTGTTTTCTTCTGACAATGATCTGCAAAATGTCCTATGTTCTAGACACCCTGAATATGACACAGACAATCATATGGTTTGTGATTAGGGTGTGTCTTATGAGGGAACAGATTTTTCATGAGATGGCCAAGACTTTGCAAGAAATTGAGTAATCCCCAAATTTTTCTAGATCTGTAGCCAAACTGCAAGGCTTGATGAGGCTGTTTTATAAGTCCACTAAAAGCAGCCAATGACCTGAATAAGTAAACACTTCATCTCACACACCTGCTTGATGACCATAAGCATGCAATTGATGAAGATGTTTTTTGTTAAGTGACACCAAAGATTTTTAGCTGAAAATGACTGACTCCTGTTTGTAACAGAAAGAGGAAGAAGGACTTTACGTGATACTTTAACATCTTTATACAGAGACAGGCATCCTCTACACGGCTCATCCAGTCTTCTCAGCAGAGGAGATGGATAAGGCACTGATCTGACATAATGCAAAAGATATTTCCCTAGTTCCAGACAAACCAATAAAAGCAAAAATTCACACAAACTAATATAAAACAAACAAAAAAGGTCCAGAGGAATATAAATCTACAAATAGTGCTTTCATCCCAAAAGCAAGGACTTCTTCAGAATAGAACATCTTGTCATGCAGGTGTGTAAGATGACTTTAAGAGTGTTTACTTATTCAGTCACTTTTTTGTTTGTTTTATATTTCCCTAGTTAATATGTTTAACCTGCTGATGTCCAAAATAAATCAGCTGTTCTCTAACGTTTTAGTATTAACAGAAAATGAGACAAAAAAACTCCTCTTCCCTCTGGTTACTAGGGACTGCTTGAATGACTGACTTCTGTAGTTACTATTGCACTTTCTATCTTGTTCTAGCCTTCTAGCATGGCATGTCATACCTGGAATGCACAATTAGACTACAGAGTGATGCAAATACTCCAACAGGTGACCATTTGTGACCTTGGACCTTTCTATAACTGGGCCCGTCCTCCTTTACACTAGTCTGCTGACATCGACGGCATCTACCTCTGTGTTGCAGTGCTGGAACTAGTCTGTTGTTACAACTTCTGAATGATTTGGTAATTACTCAGTGATAACAAACATCACCTGATCTATAAACCTCTCCGATAGGATCACTGAAGTGAATGGCACAAAATGCTTACAGTGGAAAGAGTCAGCTTCAATACATTCTTACTCCTCTAATCCTCCAGGCTAAGCATTAGTATGTAGAATTACAAATCTATAAACAGTGCCTTTAAATCCTCCGTAAAGGGTGACAGTCAAAGCTTGGCATGCTGATGGGTGTCAATGCTGAAACCTGCAATTTTGCTCACAACATCTGCTGAATCATAAACCATTCTGACCCTAATGTTTCACACAGTGTCCACTTGCTGTATGAGCATGACAGACATTTCAGTCTCATATAGGGCATTCTAAAATCTAATCTAGCATAAACCTTTGTTAGCAAACTGTGTGAATAAATGTAGTTTATCTATCTCATATTAAATAGGACGTGAGCAGCTATTTCTCAAAACAGCCCAGCAGGCCAGAGCAATAGTCTTAGAATTGGTAAACTAAATCAGTCACTTGAGGGTTTGAGATTTTCTGATGGGCAGACGAAGAAACTGTCCAGTGCTCTCAGTTTCTCAGCCAGCACTGAGGCATCATCTGGGGAGGGGTCAGGATATCCAGTCACTGTACTACAAATGTCAGTGTATATCCAGTACATATTAAAGAACTCGGAAAAGTTGTCTTCCAGTGGTGAAACTTCCCAGGTGATCTACTTCAGGGCCCTGAAAGCCTGTCATGTCTGTAGTGCACGACTGATATTTGGTCCTGAAATCGCTGCTCCACCAGAGCTCTTGGGATGTTTCTGAAAAAGGGTTCTCTGAGATAGATGCTACAGATTCTACTATGAAGCCAGGGATAACATGGGTTTCTGAGAACTGGTGTAACTGAAAGGTGACTAAAGGGACTTGTGCTTACCCACTGAAATACCATGGTCATGAGACCATAATTTATTTACAGCCATGACAAAAAGAATCCACTGGAGCAGTGGCTAATACTGCTCCTGGAGGATGCTGCAAGGGGTGGGTGGGGGATAATATTCCTTTGGGCAATAAAACCTTACAAAAGATGGTTGTGCACAGATGATGGTCTGAGAAAATGGTTTACCTTGCCCTGGATGAGTGGACATCAAAGAAGATGCCCTAACAAAAGGTGGCTGAGAAAGGGAGATGGGCTGATACATCCAAAAGACTTTGGACATAGGAGAAATTACTTCAACAGGCCTTAAAAACTCTTCTCTGTGGCTCTATCTGAGTTCCTTTGAGTAGGGAAGTCCGTACAGAATCTAAATAACAAACCAAATGAAAACAAAAAGTTTTGCCACCACTGGGCAACTTTCAAAAATAAACAGACCAGTGGTATACTGTGATGCCAAAAACTCTAATCTAGTATATGCAACAGCAATAGGGAAGAACAGAGCAAAGACAGTGCCAGGAATTCATTAAAGTGCCTAGCATGAGCCATACAGTGATTGTGCTATAAGCTCTCTTCTATCAAGATGTGTCCATCTGCGATTCAGAAATCTGTTAGCCGCAACAAGGTAAGACCTCATTAACAGCTAATTAGCAAACTTGTTGAATCATCACTACCTAGACATACAGATCATGGCTGATCAACACATCACAATAGTAACCTGCAGCTCATGTAGGCAGTGGCATTCTCTCCACAGTCAGTCAGTCTGTCAAATACACAAGTACACGAACAAGAACTCACACACACCACAGCTGTTGTACCTTTTCCTACATCTACCTGTCCTCCCACAGTTCACTCCACCCCTGTAGTACTCCACTGCCATTACTGAACATATGTATTAGGACCTGGTGATCTAGTGTATCCTGCAGTCTCAATCCCAGTTATTATGATGATGATGCTGATGATGATGATGCAGTTATGGGACTTTAAGGAGTCGTCCCTAATGGGCTAGTGCATTCCCACCCAATCCCTGTTACAATGGTGATGTTATGGCACTTTAAAGCGTCACCTCTGGTGGTCTAGAGTATCCCCTCAACCCTAATCCCTGTACAACTGTTGGTGCCATTCAGCATTTTAAAAAGTATTCCCTGGTGGTCTAGTATATCCCCCACCCCTTAATCCGCATACTGCTGTTGGTGCTATTACCAAACTTTAACAAAATATTCCCTGGTGGTCTATTGTATCCCCCCAATCCCTGTGCTACCACTAGTGTCACTCCAGCACTTTAAAAAGTATTCCCTGAAGTCCTGTGGTTGCCCCCACCCCATGATCCCCATACTACTGTTGGTGCCATTACGGCACTTTAATAGTAATCTCTGACACCTAGCAGTCCCCTCACCACATTTGTGTTGGGCAGCTGAAATTACTGCAATATGGTGGGGTTAGCCATGTTATCAACATGGCCAAGCAATTTCCTGAATAACTCAACTGTGCACATGCCTTCCTCATGGTTCTAGGGAAAAAGTGCTTGGGTAATTAGAATTCACCCCCCCCCCCCAAGAATGTCTCATTAGCATTCAGAACAGCCGTGGAGCATGGCCTTCACAGTGCTGCACGTCTTTGTTTTTAGAGGACTGTGCTGCACCATGTAAGGGTGGTTGCTGAAACAAGTAAAGGCACCACGAGGTGTGCATGGAGGTGTACACCCTGCGTTACCTTCATGAATTCCCCTAAAGGTTTTTTTCCCCATCTCAGATGTGGACTCCTTCTTCCTCTTAATTATATCAAGCGAATGCAGAGAGCACAGAGAAGGAAGACAAACTTTTCCTGATATTGATAGTCTACAAGATTCCATGTCTTCATTTTTGTCACTTTTATGTCACCAAAAATATAGTGTAAGATCTTTCTGCATCTTTTGTTGTTGCTTTAGGGGAATGCCTTGCAATGGAAATAACTCCATGCGTCTTGATTTCTACCCAAGAGGGTGAAGTAAAGGAAGTTCCAATACGATAAAGAGAAAAATTTTCCTCTCACACACATCCTTACCTGTTCTTCGTGGTACCACCATGGTGACAAGTCAATAAAAATGTCAAAACCAGAACAGTATTCTCTAACCAGAGAAACAGCTAAACAGACGTCTGCTCTGCCTATTGGTTAAGAATAATTATAGTAAATGCTTACAAGTCTGATCCAAAAATAAGATAAAACGAAGGGAAGCAGCTGAGGAAGTGGCAGAGAGGGACAGACTAGCAATATCTCCAGGCACATGTGACAGCACGGTCAATAGCACTGGACTGGATAACTACTTACAAAATGTCTAATCTACTTACTTATGCTGGCCCTAGGTTTGACCACTACACCCCGACTAGCTCCACTACCTTCTGTCACTCCCAAATTCTCCTGCACTGACACTGGTCTTGGTTAGGGGTATCTTATACTGACAACTGATAGCTGGCAGTGAGTGCATCTTGGAGGACACCACTCAGTGTCAGCAGCACTAGGGTATTTACCTTTGTTGTACCTACTGCTTCTCAGTGTGTGTGTGTGTGTGTGTGTGTGTGTGTGTATGTGTGTGTGTGTGTGTGTGTGCTTGGTACTACAGTGCAGACTACCATGAATATATATGTCCATACACCTGTAAACCAGAGAGGCCACTACAGCCGCATCACTAAGGATGAGCAGTGCAACAAGTGAAACTCACAACTTTCCTGTGAGATAAGACAGAACACAAAGATCATCCATAACCACCCTTCTCAGACAGCACCCTGATGGAGAGCTTGTTTATGACTCTGGGAGACCAGTGGCACAGTCAAGTGGTCAGCTGTTACCATACCAGACCAGCATGCAATTCCACACTCTGGTGAGTCTTCTGCAAAAGTAGCTCAAACTAAGCATTGTTGTTTTCTACAATCTACTGCCTCAGCCCACAGCCCTTAACAATGGTAATTACAAACACTGCCTCCTGGCTTGTTCTTTATGTATGCAGCAAAACTATGTCTAATCCTTGCTGTAACTATGTCTTAGGTGCTCACTGTAAAATGCAAATGTTAACAGTCACTGGAAAGCTATACAAAATATTTATTTCCTGGCCTTCAAATGCAGAATCGGTTTCTCTGCAAATACCGCTCTAAGGGCACCCCTCCCCACCTTTGATACAACATTTTGTATTCCATGCTCCCCTTTTAGCCTAGTCCTCAATAGTGATTGTACAAAAATGATGCTATTTTGCTGTACCTCCCAAACATAATGCTTTCTTCAATTGCATCACCCAAATGAATCAATAAACATCCCACCAGACCAGAACTACCTAAAAAATCAATCCGTTTAAGATTTATTTTTCATTCTGCCTTCCAGCTCTGCATTGCTCCACATCATTACTTCCTGAACATCATCTGATAAGTTTAACAGTCTTCCATTCCTCTCCTCTTTTGTACCAGTTTTTTTCTCCTGTAACCTCCAGACTTTTTCACTTACCCTAGTTTGAACCCTGTCACATAACTTTCTGTCTCGTGCACAATCCTTTACTACATACAGCATTCTTTCTACTTTGTGCATCTACAACTTCACAGAAATACATCTGTGTTTAACCTGGACTATGCAAACTGAGATCAGCAAGGTAAAAGTGCACAGCTCAAAGGCTGGAATTCAACTTTAAAGGCTCCCATCAATTACAAACTGACAAGCTCTGTTTGTAACTTTACTCTTCACAACAAGACCTTTCTTCACTTAAATGAAGCATGTACACCATCAATTATTGGGGTGAAAGTGATGACAGGGGTTCTTTAGAAAGCAAGGGTGTATAATGACAAGTACAGCTACTGCAAGGTAATAACGACCTTGCTGACTTGAAAAGGTGTTAACATTTTGTACATGCACAATGAGAAAGCTGCTGTATTCTCACCTAGAAATGTTATGCTGAGCAGAAGTATGAAAATAAATTCATCTATGTGATTGTTACTTTGTTACAAGTCACAAGCCAAAACTTAAAGGATTACCATAAAATGTTAACATTACAGACACAGATAAAGATTTTTTTAAATTACATTCCTGAGGATGGGGTGTGTATCAAAGTGACTCACAGGCAGGTAAATACACATATACACAGACCTAATATCATTCAGATACAAGTAATAACATTTAATACAATCCTAGATGAATATGGAAATGGTCAGCAGATCCCATAATAAGCAGTTCAAAGCATGAAATCCTCTCTGTGTGGTGTCATAAATAATTCAACCCGGGTTTAAGTATGCATTTTCTTCACATTACAATTACTTAAGTGTTTACACTTGTGCTCAGGTTATTAGCTTCAGTGGTGTTGTAAGGCCTCACATGTTTCATGCCACAGAAACGTCTTAGTGAAAAGACAAGACATAGCAGGTCTCTGCTGTACAAAGTACGGAAGAGCGGCTATATAATGGCTTTCATAGGTTCTTTGCTTTTATGTGGATGAACTACTCAGTTTACAGGATCAAAAGTAACAAAAGCAAATTCTGACCAAAGAAGTGTTGTTTCTCATCTGTCTCCTTACCTCAGATCTCCAACTGTAGCAGATGGGTTGAAGATGATCTCTGCTCCATTGATACTGTACATTAACCAGTTGAGAGGGTGGTGCCGTCCATAGCAGATGTTGACAGCAATCTTCCCAAATGGAGTCTGGAAAACTCTGTGAGCTGTATTTCCTTCCATATAATACGTAGACTAATTCACACAACACAGTGACAAACAAGGAGTCAGTAAACATCTCAGGAAGGATATTAATAACAACATCATTTCACCTGAGCAATTTACAGTAATCAAAGCCAAAAGAGCTGCAAATGAAGAATCTTTAAGGAAAGTACAAAAATGTACTGATTATGAACAGTGTACCACCATCAAGTCTATCAACAGTTTAAGTCCATTAGGTCTGCCTGATTAAACATCTACTGCCTATTCACCAACCACCCCCCCCCCCCACACTCTCTAGCCCCCCCAGTAATCCCAAGCCCTTTTAAATCTCAGTCATGCATTATTCCACTGTCTATTCAGGGAGAGCTCTGCCAAGATAAACTGCTTTCTCAATGACGAAAATATTCCTAATGTCCACTTTAAAACAATGCCATTAATAAATCACGCCATTCTCCCCTTCTCTTGATTACTCCATTTTCTTTTTAACTCTCTTGATAATTTGCCACCCTGATTTCTACATCTAAGCACTTTCAAATGACCTTGCTACATAATATTCCTACTCAAACACAATATCACAAAAGACTACATCCTACAACAAAGATTGCAAGATGTAGAACTCTGACAACACAAACAAGATGTGTCAGCTTTCTTGTTTAATGACAGACTAATTTGCTGTCTGCCACAATCACTTGTTTTTGGAAAAAAACATGTCCATAATCAGCTCATTCCACTTACATAACTACAGCATATGCAAACACACACACACCTATCAACTGTAGAGAATTTTGCAGACTGTCCAGATGTTTGCCTCATATTTTTGGTCCATTTTCCATAAAATTGTAGTTTTCTGGGAAATTAGTGGCAAATCGTTAAAGACTGAAGTTAGAAAATAATGACAGACATTTGAGTTTGAAACTTCAAACCCTCCAGAAAATTAATGCTAATGCAAAACCTGATATTCTATCAACTTTCTAAGTTTGTAAGAACAACATTTTAAAACTGTCCCTATTTATAGGCCTTTGTCACACTTTTACTTATTGCTTTGTCCAGATTTCTTGCTCTAAGAGGTTGAAAGGTAATTTCAGACTCGTGTTGTGTACGTACTGTCCTATTTGCAGTCAATGATTATCTCTGGACTGAAATTACAATAACAGATCAGCAGCTGCTAGATTCTTAAACTCCTCTAAAACCTTTGACATAGAAGATTAGCATATACATACAGCCTGATTAATTTGTCATGTCAGTGACAGAAAACAAAGGGTATAAAGGTAATCTGCATCTTACACACAACTGGACAGCCCACACAGTGTTCCTCAAGGCTTAATCAATCATGCTTTATTTTTCCATTTTGTTAAAGAACTACAAAGTTTGTACCAAAACCTACTCTTATTTAATAAGCAGATGACTCAACACTCCTGTGTTCTGCTTTCTCCTTGCCATCTCTGTGGATAAACACATCTTCAAACTGCCTTCACTACTTCTCAGCAGTGGCTACATCATTCCTGCACTTCTAAATATATATATATATATATATATATATGTATGCATATACAGTGCTACAGTTCAGAATGCTGTTGTTAGGAAGTTTCTTCTGAAGTTTGACTGCATGAAATGAGTACACTGTATCCCTGAAGTGGTTTGTAAAATTTGGAACGTGTGCAAAAAAAAAAAAAAAAAAAAAAAATATATATATATATATATATATATATATATATATATATATATATATATATATATATATATATATATATATATATATATATATATATATATAACATATATAAATGTGTGTGTGTGTATATATATATATATATATATATATATATATATATATATATATAGACACGTGGATATAAAAAGTTTACACACCCCTGTTAAAATGCCAGGTTTTTGTGATATAAAAAAATGAGACCACAATAAATCATTTCAAAACTTTTCCTACCTTTAATGTGACCTATAACCTGTACAATTCAATTGAAAAACAAACAAATCTGTTAGGGGAAAAATATAAAAAATAAAAAAAATGTACAATAAGCTGGTTGCATAAGTGTGCGCACCGTTAAACTAATACTTTGCTGAAGCACCTTTTGATTTAATTACAGCATTCAGTCTTTTTGGGTAGGAGTCTATCAGCATGGCACATCTTGACTTGGCAATATTTGCCCACTCTTCCTTGCAAAAGCATTTCAAATTTGTTAGATTGCGAGGGCATCTCTTGTGCACAACCCTCTTCTGGTCACCACACAGATTTTCTATTGGATTTCGATCTGGGCTCTGGCTGGGCCATTCCAGAACTTTAATTTTCTTTTCTTTATATTTTTTCCCCTAAAAGATTTATTAGCATTCAGAACTGTAACATCTTGCCCACCTTTAAGCAAATTAAATAAACATTTTTTTTCAACAATCTAAACACCTGTCCCTGTACTTTACAGCTGGGCCATAAACAAAGGATGCCATCTCTGTTTCAGTTCAGTAGCAGACACAATGTCTAGAGCTAAAAGTTTTTGTATCATCTTGAAAGAGAAATAAATACTAGGTTTCAAATGTAAAAGCGTTTTATTGTTTTATAACTTCCAAGATCTGCAAACATCTGAGAGATATGTATTTTTAACACATAGATATTAAATTCTGTTAGTTTCTGTTTTTGTCTGGGAACTGAAGTCAGGTGAAAAAAGTGATGTCATCCAAGCTAATCCATCAGTAAAATGTGACATTAAGAACTCTCTCAGAGAGAGACTGTACATTTTGCATTTTGTCTTGGACTTAGCAAGAACATCCACTCATCATCACCATCTGCACTTGCCTTGCTGTAAGCATGATTTACGGCATATCTCTTTTAGGTATAGCTAGGAATATAGTTAATATTAGTTTAGATGTTTTCTGTATTTATTTGAAACTGTCCTGCAATGTTGTTTTAAAATATTTCTTGGAATTTTGAACTCTGAAGTTACTATGTTGACTTACTGAGTATTGTCTTGTTCTTTTATTATTATTAAATATATTTAAACCTATCTTTGTGGCTGATATTTGTGAGACATATTTAAGCTCTTAGTGTACTTGCATATGTATTTGGTGACACTATACAGGCCACTCCTAAATAGCCTTACAAGTCTTGGTCAGACTACTATTTGGATTAATAGTAACATTACACAGTAGGATTGGACACCCTTTGTAAGGAATTTAGAGTAGCTGATAAGTAGGGGATGGTGGCAGTGGAAACTACCTTATAGTCTGGGTAGAAAGAGGCATAGTTAGTAAACCTGTGCCAGCCTTCCCCAGGTGTGTGTATGTCTGTGTGTGTGTGTGTGTGTGTGTGTGTGTGTGTGTGTGTGTGTGTGTGTGTGTGTGTGTGTGTGCGTGTGTGTGTGTGTGTGTGAGTGTGTGTATGTGTGTGGTGTGTGTGTGTGTGTGTGTGTGTGTATAAACCAAATCTCAAAGTGTGTGTGTGTGTGTGTGTGTGTGTGTGTGTGTGTGTGTGTGTGTGTGTGTGTGTGTGTGTGTGTGCATGAGTGTCAGCTACTTGGGTAGGGACATGAAGCACTGGTTGGACAGAGAGGGTGCTTGCAGGTCTTGGCTTGGCCCCTCAGTTGAGACCTTAACACTATAGCTGTGCCAGTGGGAAGTCTTATTGGGGATCTGGAGAAAGAAGGAGAAAGAGAAACCAGCCACAAACTGACTGTGATCTCTGTGTGCTCTTAAGGGAAATTGTACTTTACTGTGTGTGTGTATTTGTCATCCTCCCAATGTGGACATCCCCTAGCTGCTGTTAGTGGTGAGGATTGAGGCTCCTTGATTACTGGGCCAGTGCAGGAGCATCACAGGCCACATGCCCGTTCCCAGAAGGCAGCTTACAATAAAAAATCAGAGAATTCCAATAAGATACTTAGGCTGGAAACACACCCAAGAATATCATTCCATCCCCAAGTATTTCAATACATTTCCATCCTGATTTACATGCACAGATTGCACTGAATTTGTAAGTATACAGGATACAGGCTTCACTCTATATGCAGCAAAAGAAATATAGTAATGACTGGGGAAATAAAATGATCTTTGCTGCTGGTCTAATGATTACTTAATGCACATACAGTCTGGACATTAGTTTCAAATGGCCTTGCAATCAATGGTCAAGGTGGAAACTAGGTATAGTGCCAGAAGTGACAAAAAAGATTTACAAAATGGTGGATTTATTATCTGTACATAAAAAAGTCACATGTCAATTGAGATAAGGCACTTTATAATAAAAACAGCAGAGGATTTTAATACAATTCTTACCTACAAAATACACCCAAGAATGACATTTTACCTGAGGATTTCCCTGCATCTCAATATTAAATCCCACACCAGCACAATGCCTTTGGCATTAGATGGGATCTAGATATCTCCCTATGTACAGTAACAGAAATGTTGCTTTTGCTAGTGAAACAAAATGATTTTACTTCTGGACTAATGAGAATTACTACATCTATATTTTGAATATTGGTTTCACCCTGCCCTAACAGAAAATTGGTTCAATGAGAGATAAAACAATAGCTGCAATTTGTTACAGGTCAAAACACAGAACACTACTTCCCATAACAGGTACACGTCCAAATTAAATGAAAGTTCACAACTTTATCAACTCCTTACACTTCAGTCTCCAAAAGTAAGCACTGTGGCAGAAATGTATCCCATTATCCTGTCATCTGTATTAAAGATGGTCACAGACAGAGCAAGATGCAGAGGACAGGAAGAAATGGAAACAGGTGATCCGCTGTGACGACTCCTAACTGGGAAGAGCCGAAAGTAGAAGAAGAAGACAGGACATTAGTTGACTGTAGTACTCTCAGGGAAGTACTGTGCAGGTTTGGGCATGTCTGTATAAAATATTATGCTTTAAAAAAGTAGTACTTCAGAAGAGCTCCGTATCATATGCAGAAAGGAGGGGGGGTGCTCCTTCACCCCCTGCTATATATACAAAATAAACTCTTATTAAATCTTAACAAAAAAAAAAATAACAATAATCCAGTAAATCCTACACTCCCACCTACATTAAGAATAGTTAATGAAAAAAAAAAAGATGTCAGAAGGCGGGGTTTGCTACTCAAAATTCCAAGGGTGCTATAGGTAATATACTGACATTATAGAGAATTTGAACAGAAGAAAGGATGACTGACCAAGGAGCGTGAAAGAGGGTTCCTCCCTCATACATAAGCATTATGTGTCTGAGGAACCAGAACTTCTCAAAGTGTAAGAATGTGTGTGGAGTGTGAGACAAACTATATTCTACTAAAATATTTCTGTCATGTTTCTACCTGTTGGAGCTGCATAGCTTGCACTGGAACCTCTGATCAGATGCCGGGGCAAACTAGATCTGAGGAAAATGGCCGTACTGGAGCCGATGGATCGGCTCCGAACCCATCAGTAAAGAATGAACGGTGAGATAGAACAACTTCACATCAATTATTTAAGATAAAAAATAAACAGTAAGAGGTTGGTAACATGATGGAAACAAAGATGAGACATAAGTTGTTACATAGCATGGCAGATACAATGATATACAAAATTGAAACATAACTTAAAGGTATATGTTGTTAACATATTGTCGAAGAAATACAAAACTGAAACATGAATTTTTACATGGATTGTAGCAGTGAATGAAACACATCTTGTAGTACAGGTTGACATATCACACATTTGAGTGAAGCAGAGATACCCCATAGTTGAGAATTCATGATGGTTAGAGCTATAAAAAAAATTGTATTGGAAGTAAAGAAGGGTGTGTGTGTAGGGTCCTGGCAGGGGCAGATCCGCAAGTCAGACAGGGAGTTTTTTAGCTCTTTTTTTAATCGACTTGTGTGTGTGATGTTTCTTACAATAGAAGGGAGTGCTTTCTAGGCTTGAGATAAGATAAAATGTGTTTTGGGGCTTGTAAATATCTAGGAGATACTGGTCAGAACTTCAGAGTGAACAATTTGGGATGTAGTAGGGCAATAGAGAAGAGAGGGAGGGGCAGGCAGTGGCTTTGTTGAGTATGGAGTGTGTTATGTGCAGCTGTAAAGTAGTAGTTGATGAGGGAATTCTAGCCACTGTAGGTTCTTTAGTGCGAGGCAGTGATAAGAGGTGTATGATTGGTTTGTGGCAAATCTTGCAATTTTGTTATAAGTTTGTTCGAGTTGGGCAATTAATGCAGATTGTACGTTTGTTAGGACTGGAGAGGCATAAAGAAGGCTGGGTAGGAGGAATGTCTGAGCCAGAGAAAGTTTGGAGTCAAAAGTAAGGAATTTTATGTTCCTATAAAGTAAACCCAATTTTTGGTGAGTTTTTTGATACATTGTTGAACGTGAAGGTCAAATTGATCATCAATTATGGTACCAAGGAGCTTTGTGTGGGATTCTACTTTAATGATTTTGTTATTAAGTGATCAAATGGTAAAGATGGATTTCTGATGTGTGAGTAATTCTGAAAGGAAGAGAAGAAGTTTGTTTTCTTTTTGGATTTATGTTGAGCTGGTTCTCTGTAAGTCATCTTTCATCAGAAAGGAACGATTTTTGGGTAAGTGTGTGAAGTTGAGAGATACTGTCAGTGAAGGAGATAAGAGTAGAGCCATCTGCATACTGAATAATAGAGAAGTGGCTGCAGGATATGTGTAGATTGTTAGTAAAAATGTTGAATAGTAGGGGACCCAGAATGGAGCCCTGGGGGACTCCTGCTTGGATGGGTAGAAAAGGGGAGCGCTATCTGACAGACTGCAGCCTGTTGAAAAGGTAGCTGTAGAATCAACCAAGAGGGAAAGATGAGAGGTTGAGATCAGACAGTTTTATTAGAAGATTACAATGTGATACTGTATCAAAGGCTTTTGAGAGATCTAGGAACAGGCAAGAGACGAGTTGCTTGTCGTCTCTAGCTTCAGCTACAGTATGACAGTATGAGTAAAAGATATGAGGGCAGTAGCAGTGCTGTGGTTTGTTCGAAAGCTGTGTTGGGTAGCTGTCAGAAAGTTTTCTTGAATAAGAAAGTTGAGAAGTTGAGTGTGTATACATTTTACGAGGATTTTTGAAAGTGGGGAAAGAATAGCTAAGAGTCTGAAATTGTTTCCTCCTCCTTTGTGTAGAGGTACAGTATAGAATGATTTGCAGATTCAGGGACTATTGATTTTTGGACTTATCTATTGATTAGTGTAGAAACTGGATAGGCTACTGAGTCTGCAGTGAGCTTTAGAAAGGCGGGGGGGGGGTAAATTACTGGTAGAGGGAGAGCAGGGTTTTAGTTTACGGAGGAGTGATTTTATGTAGGTGGTGAAGACTGGTTTAAGTGAAAAGAGGGTTTGGTTGGTATAATGAAGGGGAGGAGTAGGGGGATAGCTGTTATGGTCTATATGGGTTAGTTTGCAGATAGAGTCAATAATGTGGCAGTTGCTTGTGCTGTGTTGTCTGGGTAGGGGTTTGGGGTTATTGGACTTCCTGGGTGAAAAATTTTGTTGATGGTGTGACAACCATACCCTGGCCCAGCAATCAAGGAGCCTCAATCCTCACTACTAACACCAGGAGGTCGTTTCATAGAAGAGGAAAGGATAACTAATACACACAGTAAAGTACAATTTCCCTTAAGTGCACACAGAGATCACAGTCAGTCTGGGGCTGCTTGCTCCCTTGCTCACCAGGTCTCCAATAATACTCCCCACTGGCACAGCTACAGGGTCCAGGTCTCAGCCTAACTGGGCAAGCTAGAACCTCCAGTACCCTCTCTGTCCAACCAGTGATTCGTGTCCCTGCCAAGTAGCTGACACAACACACACACACTTTGATATAAGTATTTATACAACTTCATAGACTCTCCTGGTAAAGGCTGACACAGATTCTCCAGCTGTGCCCCTTTACCCAGACTATACGGTAGTAATTACTGCCACCACCCAGTTAATAATATCAGCTACTAAAAGGCCCTTAAATGGGTGTCCAATTATTACTGTGCAATATTATTATCCAATGGTAATGTGACTATACAGTCTAAGGCTTATGAGAGTGGCCTATTACAATAAACTCTATATAAATATGCAACGTACTCTAGAGTTTATCTCTACATAAACCAGCCACAGGTAGAAGATTTTAAAAATATTTAATAATAAATAATTAAAACACAAGACAAAACTACTACACCACAGATATATCTAAGAGTTCAGAGATCACACAGAAACTTAAAATAATACAGTAGGACAGGTCTCATTTCAAAGAAAAATACCCAATTAATCTTTACTAGCTTTAACTATTCCTACAAGAAATCAGACTGCTAAAACATTACATGTGAGCATAAGCAGAGTGCTGGTAAGTTGGATATCAAGATCAAAATGCTCTCTATCTCTCTCTGAGACACAGTTTATACAACATCACTAACAAGCATGTCTCTGGGTCCTCCCCAGATTACATCATTTTTGACACTTAGGTTTTCCCAGTATTCATATTGCATCATCTTGACACCTGCTCTGAGTTCCCACGCTAATACAAACTCCATTTACATTATTTAGCAAGCTAACACCTGCACAGGAGAATACAACAACAAAAGGCATTTCACATATACACTCTAGCAGAAACCAAAGCAATAAAGCACCTTCCACATGTACACTCTAACAATTATTCCTTAAGTTAAGACAATAGGAAGAATGTGTTCAGCTAGCCACTCTGGCACCATTTTTTAGATAATTGTACTTTCAAAGACATTTGAAATGCTTGGCTTGGTTTTCCTTACAGCAGATGGCAATGTTGCAACCATCTTGAAGTTCACATTTTACAGTGTTTTCTTTCATTTAAAAACACAAGCCTGTATTTTACATTTATTTATACAAATGATAGAATTATATATCAAATTATATTTGCCTAGGCTGGCAGCCTTCGCCCATCTCTCACCAATCATCACAAATGGTGGTCCAAAATTTTTGGGATTTGAGTAGTGATTGGTTTGGGCGTTATTGTACAATTTTTTCTTGTTGTTGATAATTTGTTTTTTGGTGTGGTTTCTGAGTTCTTTGTAGTTTTGAAGGTGTGTAGGGCATCTGCTTTTTAGACAGGTTTTCCAGGCACAATCTCTTTTAAGCATAAGGAAGCAAGTGTCTTTTGAAACCTAGCAGGCATAGTTTGATTTTATCCTAATTTTCCTTAGAGGTGCTACAGAGCTGAGACGATCTAGAAAGACGTGGTTAAATTTTAGTACTGCATCATTCAGGGGAAGGTGACAGAGGCAGGACCAGTTGAAGGATGAGAGTCTGTTAAGTGTAACACAACTGAAACTGGAGAGTTTGTGGCAGTCTTTGTATAAATGAGACCTGTATAGTTGGAGAAAGTGTGTTTGGATGTAGGTGAGCAACGGCCACTTATTCTATCGGGAACAGTACAGGAGGTTGTGATAGACATTTGGATCAGTTGTGAGGATCCAGTTAAGGACAAAGCCGGCATTAAAAGTTTTATTTAAACATGTCAGGGTTGCAATTAGTTGACTGAAGCCATTAAGATTTACGCTGAGGTTTGGTGAGTCTGTGTTAAGTATTCTCCAGTCTATATTTACGTCTCCAAGGATGACTGTTTCATAGAATATGTTGTGTGAATTCCATAACAGTATGTGTTCTAGAATGGGGATGTTTTTGCCTGGTGGGATATAAATGGAAGCAATAGCAATTTTTTTATATGAGTTTAACTGACAGTTTAGTATTAACAGTTGTGCAGGGTGGAAGTTTGGGAGAGAAGTAGATCAGGGGAAGAGGTTAAGTTGTTTAGAATAGAGAATGGCAATGCCTCCCCCTTTCTCAGAGAGTCTATCCAGCCAACAGATGTTATATCCAGGAGGTAGGATTTCGTTATTCGAGATATGGGGTTTTTAACCAGGTCTCAGATAAGGATATGTGGAGTGCTGTGGGCTATCCATAAATGGAGTTCAGTGGTTTTGTTGAGTATGCTTTGTATGTTCATTAAGATGATGGTTAAGCTTTTGTGGGCTGAACAGGACAGGGGAATGAGATATGGAGGTAGGGAGACAGATAAAAGTGGAGGGTGTTTGGGACTAGGAGGAGAGGTGGAGGAACCAGGATTGCAGTGAATGTCTCCAGCAAGCAGAAGAGTTCTTGTAAATGGGATACGTTTAGGACAGTAAGGGTAACAGGTGTAGAATTTTAGATCATACTTTGGGGAGAGAGAGGTGTAGGATAGTATTTTGGTTTTGAGGAGATGTGTGTAGGAGAAGTTATATAAAGAGGGAGAGATTCAATATTACTGGATAGTGTCTTTGTTGCTAAGGGTATGGATAAGTGTGGGTGATGGTTTAAAGTATAATAATTTAGTGTGATATGTAGTTAAGAAGCAGAATTAATTGGGTAGTTAGGTAAATGAGAAGCATGATATGGAATGATGGGACTATGAAAGTGGAGGAGCAATAAAGTGGAGATAGATGGTAAGGTGAGTAAAAGAATTGGTAGTAGGATAATTTCTGGTGGACAGTAAGATGTTAGACTGCTGAGGGTAGCACAGGTTGGTTGGAGGTGAGAATGTTAGTGTGAGAGGAGAACAGCGTAAAGTGTGTGGTAAAGTTTGTTGGGGATTGGTTTAGGAAGTTGATCAGGTAGGGGTGTGGTTAATTAATGCGGCATGGAAGTTCCTTTTGCCAGTTCATCTTGTGGGCTGCCATCATTTCTTGTAAGTGAGCTGTGTTCATTATTATTTACTTACTGGCATTTGTGTACCGGGGAAAGTCCACTGGGCCAAGAAGAGCCTGTTTTCAGTGGAGGCCCGGGGAGAAAAGCTCCACAAAAGCGGTTAGTACATAGTATTCAGAACAGTTAGTAGAACAGAATACATTGTGCAAAAAACACGACAAAATGCATTATAAAAACACAAGTGATACAAATTAATACAATACAAGGCAAAGATAACAGCTTAAGCCAGGAAAATTACAATATGATTCAAGGTGCACTTAGAAGTCCAACCAATGCATTCACATGACAAATACAGAGAAAATGCAAGAAGAAAATATAGTAACTACAAGGCATATAGATTGTGTATATACAATTAGCAAGTGTAGTTGGGTACTGGAAAGGTGAGTTAGCAGGAGAATAAAAGGATGTAGATAATATAGAATATAGGAGAGATTATTAGGTTAAAAGATGAAAAGGGTGAAGTACTGCTATATTAAAATAGCAGTAAGGGGGTAGGTAAGGAAATATAATAGAGGGGGTGAGATAGAGCTTAGTAGTGCTATTAGATAAGGAGAGAGAGGGGAGTTTAGCAATAAATTAGTCTGAGGAGAAGTGTGAACAAGTTTATAGAGAAGTATATGTGAAGGATAAAATACAAGTGGATAGGAAGACTCTAGGAATTAGGTAACAGCTGAAGGAGGTACAGAACAGTTACACGTCCATTTGGAAAGGAGATGGACATGCAGGGAAGGTTTGAAGGTGGCAGAGCATTGATGTATGCAAATGCATGTTGGTAGACTACTCCATGTTTTAGCAATGGCCCAAGAGTAAAGTAGTTGACCAGCAGGTAGTTTAGGTCTATGAATTTGTAGAAGGTGCAGGTTTTTAGATCTTAAGAGCCTATTAGGATTATTATGGATGAATAAGGACTTTAGGGCAGAGCAATCTAGAGGTTTATTAATTAATTTATGTGTGATAGATGGCTGAAGATGGGTTAAGTAGTGGGGGATTTCAAGCCAATGTAGTTTATTTAGAGCAATACAGTGGTGGGTATAGTGGCAACTATTTACTGCGAATTTAGCTGTCTTATTACAGCATATTTCCAGTTCAGTTTTCAGGAAGGACTGGATGTTGGTTAATAGCAGTGCACCATAAAACAGAGAAGGAAGAAATTAAGATGAGGCAAGTATTTATTTTGTGGGGAGTGAGAGGAACGGGATATATCTATAGAGTAGTCCTAGTTTTTGTGGGTCTTACTGATGTTACTAAGAACATGGAGATCAAATCTGAGGTTTTTGTTGATTATTACCTCTAACAGTTTTGCGTGGGTTACTAATTCAACTGTAGTGGAGTTAAGAGAGAATATTTTGAAATGGGATTTGTTATGGGGTGTGCTTTTCTTTGGAATAAAAATCACAAGTTTGGTTTTATTAGGATTTAATGAAAGGTGACTGTTATGGAGCCAAGTCTCTGCAGTGGTAAATGCAGTTTGGGTAATTTGCTGTAAAAGATTTGGGTTGTCAGCAGTACAGACTATATTAGAGTAATCTGCATACTGAACTAAGGACCCCTGTTGGATTGGTTGATGGAAGTTATTGATGAAAATGATGAACAGAAGGTGTCCTAATTGGGGGACACCAATAGGGTTATGAACATCAGGGGATATGGAGTTCTGCCATTTGACAGCATGTTCTGTATTGGAAAGGCAGCTTCTGAACAAATTAAAATAACTTAGAAGATTTCATGTAATGCGCAGAAGATTAAAGCTCTGAATTTAACAAGCTATTTCCTGTAGTAAAAGGTACAGGGTTTGATTCCTTCCACCTCCATTTACTACTGTGTGAGTCTAAGCAAGTCACTTAACCAGACAGTATTACTGGTCATGCCTGAAAAAGGGGCACCTGTGCCCAGTGGACTTACCTGGTTAACAAATGAATAACGGTAACAAAAAGCATTCTAAATGACAGAGTGCTGGATTAGAGAATGTTCTGCCACCTATACTTTGTCTTGCCATGCAATACCTCTGGGGTGCCGCAATGACTGGCAAAAATGATGACCCTCACAGTTCACAAGATAAGTTGTCTCAGGCAGAAAGCTGTCATAAAGGTGGACAGTTCTAAAAGCATGTGATGAATAAGTACAGCGATGATCACAGTGGCTCCATGTCGACCATATGAACAATGGCAGAATTACTAATTCTGATCAAATAAAAAATGAATCTGAAACAGAATTCAAATTCATCTTTTATGTGGGGACACAGCCCTAAACATTCCCCATGCAGGGGGCTTAACCCTTCCCTTATTTAATACAATCAATTCTGACGTAGCTATACTTTAGGGAAAGATTCCCCTGTAGTGATCTCATCTGAAAGCAGTGCATTTGTACACTCAGAATAGTCACACTAACAATCATGCACCCAACGTATACTCCTGATCACGAAAGCTCTTCTCCTTAACCGGTAACCATCCCACAAATTAACCGCAGTGTAGGGGTTTCCTGTAAAGGTTACATGACTATAAAATGCACAGTGTCACTTATGTGGAAGGCTTCTTAATTTGCTGTAGCAGCCTAAGTTACCAGTGGAAATCCAACCCAAAATCACCCTCATGAAGACGATCCTCCAGCAAGCCATAACCTATTTGTAGATTTTCTGGGCTGTCCATTTTATGCATTACGTGAAAGTCCAGCATGTATCAAAACTAGCCACAAAGTATTTAAGTGTTACAAAACATTTTTAGCCTACGTTTATCAGATGTGGTTACTGTCAAGGTCTTCATTGCATTTGCCTCACTTTATACTAGGGTTGGACACAAAAGCACATTAATATTTATAGAAACAGCTGGAAGGACAAGAACAGACTCCCATTAGCAGCTCACTTCTACTGTCACTTATCGAAACATATAATTCCATACACTGACTTGCAGTTACTTATCACTAAGAAAACCAGAAAAACAGTTTAATGGGTTGAGATTAAAATTAAATCCTGCAGCTTGTCAAGAATGCTGTGGTGAGTGATGGTATCAAATCCCATTAAGTCTTACAAAGACATAACCTTCCAAGAGACATACTCTAAACCTTAATTTACCAAAAATACAAGTGCACCTCAGAATATAACATTATTAAATTTGCCAAACGGACACAGCTTTCCTAACTCATGTGTCTTCAACAGGACGTGATCAAAGACTATTCTATGAGGACAGTATTTAAAGCAGTTACAGGCTTGAAAGAGACAGTGAATACAGCAACACTGAAAACAATCAAATGAAAGCTACTGAAGATACACATTACGGATCAATAGTCTTCATAACACAGCTACATAACACACATGCAGATGAACAATACAGTTACAACTGCTGAATCCTACACAAATGCACTCTATAAGCACTTACACGAGTGCATGGATCGTGCTATCCCAAACAGAACCAAGACGCTAACCTCCAAAAAAGGGAAGCCAATCTGGTGGTCCACTGCCATAAACAAATTGTACAATAGAAGGAAGAAACTGTTGCAAAAGAGAGTAAAATCCCATGAGTGGAGGAGCTCCCTGGTCAGCCTCAGTAAGAAGCTGAGATCCCTTATAAGATCCTTCAAACCTAGCTACAAAAACAAAATTGCCACTTATTCTTAGGACAACCACAAAGCATTCTACAGCTATGTCAAGAATCTCTATGGCAACACCCAGATCTGCTCTGAGTTACAGCACAACGGCACGAAAATTACAGAACCAACTGATATTGCCAACATCCTGGCAGATAGGTTCAGTGCTAACTTTACCCCCCACCCCCTAAAGGGCCCATATCTATACAGGAAGAATGCAGAGTCCCTGTAAAAACAACTATGCAGGTAAAAGCTCTACTCTCTAAAGCCAAAAACACAGCATCCATGGGACCGGACAACATCCCAGTCTGCGTTTTACATGAACTTCAGAATGAACTGGCTCCCCACCTAAGCACCATGTTCAATAATAGCCTCGCATCAGGCTTTGTGCGCACTGAATGGCGCACATCAACAGTTATCCCACTCCACAAAGGGGGAGCCACCACTGATCCTAACTATCGCCCAATTAGCCTGACGAGCCTGGTCTGCAAGGCCATGGAAAGTATCATCATGGAACTCATAAACAAAGATATTGGTAACCTCCAAACTCTGGATCCCACCCAGTTCGGGTTTGTGAAGACAGATCATGCCTCCTGAACCTGATCAACTTCTTTGAGGCAGTCACCAAAGCCATGGATGAGGGTAAGGTGGTTCACACAGCCTATCTTGACCTCGCCAAGGCTTTCGACACCATCCCCCATTCTGGAATTATAGCTAAACTCACTAAACTAGGTATAAATCCCTACATCACAAGATGAGTTGCCAACTGGCTCACTGACAGAACCCACACTGTAAAAGTTGCAGACTCCAAATCTGACCTCAAACCAGTGACAAGTGGAGTACCACAGGGTTCAGTCCTGGGACCTCTCCTGTTTGGTATCTACTTCTCTCAAGTACAGGCTAACACAGAAGGCCTCTGGCTAACGAAGTTTGCAGATGACTGCAAACTAGGAGCCATAGTCAAGTCCCCAAATGATGTGGACATCCTACAGAAGGGCCTCGCTGAGAGAGATGCCTGGTGTCAGAGCCATGGCCTTCAAGCTCAATGCCAAAAAGTGCAGTGTCATCCCCTTTGGTAAAAACTCTGTAACCATGAACAACCACATAGGCAGCAATCTACTTAACACCAAATGTGTGACAAGAGACCTTGGGACCCAGGTGGACAGTAGTCTCTCCCTTGATAGTCACATTGCCACAGTAGTCAGGAAGTCCTTCTACATGGCACACCTCATCATAAAAGGGTTCTCATCCAGGAAAAAAGAGGTCATTGTTCCCCTCTACTACACACTCATTAGACCCATTATAGAGTACAATGCCCCTTTTGGAATGTACCTCACAAGACATCTGCAGAAGCTGGAAAGGCCACAGAAGTACCTCACAAAGAGGATTACTGGCCTCAAACAAATGCCCTACACTGACCGTCTCAAAAAACTCCAGCTTTACTCCATAGCATATCGCCTACTCCAAGGTGATCTCTGCCTAACATATAAAGCTATGTCAAACCCAGAGCTATTGAACATGCTACACCTAAAGAAATCCCAATCCCTCCGAGCTACACATTCTAGGGACCTAAACCTTGTCACCACAACAAAAGTACAGTTTTGCACCTACCATAAATGTAGATGTTCGAGTGTAGACACTGCTGCAGTCATTACACTTGGGTTATCCTGCCATCAGGCGGTTCCCCAGTCGGCCTGAGTTCCAAAGCCTTGGTCCAGCGTAGGTTGCTGTCGCTTCTTCCCTGACGTCAGTGCGCCAGGGGGATATAAGATGCAACCAATGCTATTTTCTTCAGTTTTTCTTGCCCTAGATGTCAGGTGCCCCCAAACTGGTAGGCCTTGCAAATTGCTAGTGAAATATATATAAAAGAAAAGCAAACAACCATTTTTAATTACCAGCAAATGCTCCCTTTTAGGAAATAAGGGTAGAAGAGCTAGGTATGTATCAGAAAGTAAGAGGGGAAGGAGGGAGGGTAACCTGGACCGCAGCAGTGTCTACACTCGAACATCTACATTTATGGTAGGTACAAAACTGTACTATGTTCATTGTGCGACACTGCTGCAGTCATTACACTTGGGTGGAATCCCAAAGCTGAGGTAGGGAGGATGGATCTATAAGGCATTAGGGGTGGCTATAAGGCCCTGCAGCACAGCAGTGGCAAAGCCAGCTCTGGATTTGGAATATAAAGGCAAATGGTAATGTTTGGTGAAGGTATGGACAGACCTCCATGTTGCCACTTCTAAAATATCCTTGGTAGGCACTCCTCTGAGGTAGGCAGTTGAAGTGGCTGTTGCCCTGGTGGAGTGAGATCTAATGCTGCTAGGTACAGGTTTCCCATGGTGGGTATAGCAAAAACGTATACAGTGAGCTATCCATTCTGAAATAGTCTGCTTTGAAATGGCTTTTCCCTGTGCTCCTGCAGCGTATGCTACCAATAAATGCTCAGTTTTTCTGAAAGCTTTGGTTTTGTCCAAGTAGAAGCGTAACTGTCTGTGAATGTCCAAGGAATGTAGTAGTATCTCTCCTTTGTTCTGTGGTTTTGGATAAAAAGTTGGCAGGTGAATAGTTTGGTTTAGAGCCACACTTGATACTACCTTTGGCATAAACGTAGGGTTAGTTCTTAAGGACATCCTGTCCTGGTGGAAGATGAAGAAAGGTTCCACTACCATTAGTGCCAGTAATTCTGAAACTCTTCTTGCTGATGTTATTGCCAGTAGCAGAGCAGTCTTCCAAGAGATGTATTTTAAATCTGCTGTGTTAGCTGGCTCAAAAGGAGGTAAAGTTAATTTTTCCAAAACAAAGTTGAGGTCCCAAGTTGGTGTAGGTGCTCTACGGGGCGGTCTCATGTTTTTAGCCCCTCCGAGGTACTGTTTGAGTAAAGGATTTGAAAAAACTGGTGGATCCGTGTTGTAATGAGCAGAAATGGCTGAGGCATGAATCTTGATGGATGAGAAAGAGAGGCCCTTGTCCAGCATCTCAGTTAAGTATTGAAGTATCTGAGGAATGTTTGGTACAAGAGGGTCAAGGCTGTGTGCTTGGTTCCAGGCACAGAATCTCTTCCATTTATCCGAGTAGGCTTTCCTGGTGCTAGGCCTTCTGGCCTCCAGAATGACATCCATAACAGCTTTGGAGAGAGGCAATGCTTGGTTGTTTAAGGAATTTTCCATGCAGCTAGATTTAAGGTCTTTAGCTGGCTGTGAAGTATCTGATTGTTGTGTTGTCAACAGCTGTGGGATTTGAGACAAAATCCAGGGTGGTTCTTGTGCTAAGTTCTTTAAGATTGGGTACCAGTGCTGGCGTGGCCAGTCTGGTGCAATCAGGATCATCTTTGGCTATTCCTGCCTGGCTTTTATGAGTACCTTTGGAAGGAGAGGTAGAGGAGGGAAAGCGTATACTTGCAGTTTTTTCCAGCTGAATGAGAGGGCATCCACTTTCCATGCTTGTGGATGGTAGCTCCTTGTGCAGAATTTCTGTATTTGGCAGTTCATTGGGGTTGCAAACAGGTCTATGTCTGGTTCCCCCATTTTTGTGCTATCATTCTGAATATTTGTGGACTCAGTTGCCATTCGTGAGGATCCATGATGTTTCTGCTTAGGTCGTCTGCCAGTGTGTTTTTCTCACCTGGCAGGAATTGTGCCTGCAGATGAACTTGGTAGTTTAAAGCTGTGATCCACAAGTTCATGGCTTGTCTGCAGAGGGGGTAAGAGTGTGTGCCCCCTTGCTTATGTACCACATAACTGTGGTGTTGTCTGTCTTTACTAGTAGTTGTCCTGGATGTAGTAGTTCCTTGAACGATATAATTGCATTTTGTGCAGCTAGCATCTCTTTTTGATTGATGTGGAAATGTCTTTGTTCCGCGGGCCACTCGCCCTGAATACATTTTCCTGCCATGTGTGCTCCCCAGGCGTAATCCGATGCATCTGTTGACAGTGTTGAGACCATACACTCTTTAGGTACCATTGTAGTTTCCTCATATGCAATCTAGCATATGGAATTAGTAGTATGGAAGATGCCATGTAGCCCAAGGCCTGCAGAATTTTTCTTGCAGGGAGTTGGGTCTTTGTTGCCATTAAATGAAAATACTGAGTCAGTTGTCCTTGCTTGTCTGGCGTGAGATAAGCCATCTGGGCCGTTGTGTTTAAGTTGGCACCCAGGAATATTATCTGTTGTGAGGGCACTAGTTTTGATTTCTTTTCGTTTACTGTGTACCCCAGGCAACTTAATAACTGGTTTACGTATGCCAGATGCTTTAGAAGAATGTCCTTGCTCTCTGCTTGGATTAGGCAGTCGTCCAGGTATGGGTAAATTTGAATTCCTTTTTGCCTGCAAAATGCAATTACTGGTGCCAGGCACTTTGTGAAGACCCTGGGCGCAGTAGATAAGCCATGGGGCAGTGCAGAGAATTGTTAGTGCATTGAACCTGCTAGAAATCTGAGGTATCTTCTGCAGTTTTGTCTGATAGGGACATGCAGGTATGCCTCTTTGAGGTCCAAAGTCACGAGCCAAGCTTTCTTGCCCAGCATGGGAAGAAGCTGCTGTAGTGTCAACATTTTGAATTTCGGAATTTCCAGGTAAGTGTTCAGAGAAGAAAGGTCCAGAATGGGTCTCCAGGCTTTGTCCTTTCTGGGAACCAGAAAGAGTCTTGAGTAAAATCCTTGTCCTTGCTCTTGTGGTGGTACCTTTTGAATAGCTCTCATGTCCATGAGTGCTGTAATTTGTTGTTGAGCCTCTGCCCATTGATTTGGAGGCAGATTTGGCATTCCTTTTAATTTGGGAAGAGTGATGTTGAGAACCCATTTGTCTTTGGTGATGCAATGCCAATTGTGATAGAAAAGAGCCAGTTTTCCTCCTAAGGGGGCTGCCAAGAGAGAGCTGTTTGGCAGCTGTAGTGGGAAGTCATTGAGATTGTTTTTTATAAGGTTGAGGTCTGTCTTCCCCTTCTTTCTGGCCTGGTGCACCCCATTGTCGAGGTCTGTAAGGGCCTTGTGTCTGACCTCTACCTCTTGGATGTCTATATCTGCCCCTTTGAGGTCTGTCTGTGAATGGAAAGGACCAATTTTTTGTTGGCCAATTTCTGTTGAAACAAGGAGGTTGAACCTGTAAGAAATCTTTGATCGTTTGCAAAGATTTTGCCTTATCTTCCATCGTTTTTAATACCTCCTCTGCCTTAACTCCAAACAACACATCCCGTTGCAAAGGTGCATCCAGTAATTTGGCCTTCACATGTTCTGGTAAGGTATGTTCTTTTAACCAAGCATGCCTTCTAATTACAGAGCTGTAACTGCTGCTCTACAGGAGGCCTCTAAGGAATAAAAAAAACCACATTGCAAAGAATGTTTTCCCACCTGTTCAGCTGCATGCAATAAATCCTGCATTTCTTTCAAATTAGGAGGATCTGAATCTGGAAGCATCTTTTGTTTCAACTGAGACATTAAAAATTGCTGATATTTTAACATGTGAAACTGGCAATTTAAGGCTCTCATGGCTAAAGTTGCAGATGTATAAACTTTCTTGCCCCATCTGTCTAATGCTCTAGAATCTCTGTCAGAGGGAACTGGGTTTTTTGCTGACGAGGCCTTAATCCCTTTGGGTCCCTGAGAAATAGTTTCTGGGTCAGCAACAGGGCTTTTGTATAGAAATTTGAGAGTCAGGGACTCTGTAATATCTATCTGGCTTAACTGGGACTGGTGGTAAGGAGTCAGGGTTTAAGCTGGATTCCGTGTATACATCATCCACAATATCTAACACTGGCGGAATAGCAAGGGGTCTGTGTTGAGGCAATAAAAGGAAGTCTCTGAGCCTTTTCTTGAACTTTGAGTAATCTTGGCCTTCCCAGTGGAAATGCTCCCTCATGGTATGTAAGGTCTCCCCAAAGGAGTAGTCCTCAGGTGGAGAAGCTGAAGGAATGGATTCCTCAGCATCAGAATCCTCGTAAGGGGGTAAGGAATACCCTAGGTCTGAGGAAGAGTCAGAGGAAATGGGCACCTGGTCTGAAGATTCATAATCTGCTTCTTGTCTGGGCCTTTTATCTGGAGGGGGGTGGGACCCTCTGATCAGGGTGATTAGGTCTTCGGCCATTTTAAGCATTTGTTTCTTAGGCATGGAAGCCTGCCCTGGAGATTGCTGTGTCTGTTTCTTTGCTTTAATGGGAGGCTTAGACTTAACAGAGGGTTTAATTGTTAACTGTGCAGGTCTGAAAACACCCTCTGAAGCTGTGGTAAGTTCAGTTACTTCGGTTCCCTCTGTAGGATTAAGCTCGGTAATTTGAATTGTAGGGGCGTCCGAAGGTCCAGCCAGCTCCACGTGGGAGTCAGAGGCGATCTGTGGTTCTACTGAAACGGCCGTCAGTGGCTGCGTAGGCGCCTCACTGAAAACCGGAGAACCGGCGACCGGCCTAGAAGAGGCTTCGTCGTCAGTCTTGGGCCTCGGATGCCTGTCCTTGTCCTTGCGTTTTTTTAATTAAATTTTCTGCCAAAATAATGTCGGGCAAAATCAAACCGACGTTTAATAGTGCGCTTGTTAAACCTAGCACAAAACCGACAACCAGTGACGTCGTGGTCAAGGCCTAGGCATGGGATACAGTAGAAGTGGAAATTCTTATGAGGTATTTGCTTCCCACAAGAAATACAATTATTAACTTTTACTGACATCGGTCTGAGGCAAGAAAAAGTTTCCCCAACGGGGTACTTAGCTTTTTAGAAGACTTCGGTTCTGGATTTGGTATGAAAATCTCAGGAGTCGGCCAACCAGCACTTGCAAACTGCTTCTGCTTCGGGCACCGAGCGGCAAGAAAGACTGAAGAAAATGGCATTGGTTGCATCTTATACCCCCCTGGCGCACTGACGTCAGGGAAGAAGTGACAGCAACCGACGCCGGACCAAGACTTTGGAACTCAGGCCGAATGGGGAACCGCCTGACGGCAGGATAACCCAAGTGTAATGACTGCAGCAGTGTCACACGATGAACATCAGGACATGCTGGAGGGATAGATTCCTGTCCCAGAGACTTCCCATACTCTGGAATAGGCTACCCATCTATGTCAAGCAAAGTTCTTCATTAGCACTCTTCAAGAAAAATCTTGATGAGTGGATGGGAAATAGGAAATAGAGCCCGGGGATCACTTCTGTGTCTCTGCTCGACAGTGGCACAGGAAAATAACTTTCTTGGGTGGCATAAGCCAGGGAACCTTGCTGGCTAGGCTTACATAGGCCCTTGGGCCGATAGCCTAATACCTACTTATGAACCCATGAGCTAGACATACAACAGTTTGCTTACTAATTTTAATGATGCCAACACTATTTAGTCATTTAACACAAAACTCGAATGAAAATAATCATGTGACTAAGGGGGATCACTTCTGTGTCTCTGCTCAACAGTGGCACAGGAAAATAACATTCTTGGGTGGCATAAGCCAGGGAACCTTGTTGGCTAGGTTTACATAGGCCCTTGGGCCGATAGCCTAGTACCTACCTATGAGCTAGACATACAACAGTTTCCTTACTAATTTTAATGATGCCAACACTATTCAGTCATTTAACACAAAACTCGAGTGAAAATAATCATGTGACCAAGGGTCAGCAATCTACATTACAAACCACAGGCTGACATAATGCTGTGATTACTGTACAACAGAAGATTGTGATATCACAGAACGCACATCCCTACACAGTGACTCAGTAACATAAGATGGAGACATCATCCTTACTTCAGTTCTGAGATTTCCAGTAATTTTCTACAAGGTCATTAACTAGGCAGTGCCACTCGGACTGCAGGTTCGTCTTTCAGGGTCAACTCAGGATCATGCAAACCAAAGCGAGCTAGTCAGAGTTGCAAATTATGAAAGTGGAAGCTGTTTGTCTTCTTCAAAGGCCAACACCTTTACCAGCATGATTCTTTGCTACAAATGCTGCTGAAACTCACAAAGGAAAAAAAGGCTTTGAGAAAACTGTACAAATTTGTCACATGCAAATGTACGCCTTCAGTTGAGGTACTATGAAAAAGTGCTCACATTTGTAATCAGCTTTGTTTTTTTTCCCAAAATATGGAGAAGAGTGACAAAATGCAGACTGCATTACCTTGGAGAAGGAGGACATTTTCAATATATTTTCAGTATTAGCACACATAATGAAATTACACAGAACCTCTCAACAGACATTAAACCCAGAAAAGATTCTAGATTGGTAAGGTGCAATCTTGCATGGCAAAAAAAAAAAAAAAAGTTTAGCTGGTCAGAATAGGTGAAACATTGAGCACTTAATTCCCATAATGGGTACATGTGCTAATTAAATGAAAGCTCACAACTTTGGCAAATCCTCACACTTTTAGACCCAGCTTTCAGTACAATGTGAAATAAAATTGTGCTCATCTTTCAGACTGAGGCTGATTTTTATTGCCACTGAGTGTAATTCTGTTTCAGCTTTCAAGGGACCATAAATTAATACAGCCACCATCTGAAATGTGACAGCAGCTACATTTTAAGAATCACTGAAGAAATGAAACATTTTACATAAGTTACATGTCAAAATGCTGAAAACAACCTAACTCAATAAAGTACATTAATCAGATGAAATACAAAATTCAAGAGTTTTAAAACCACTGTTTTCACATTATTCTTACGGTTTTGCGTCATTAACTAGTGCAATGTATATGTACATGCAATCTCACACCTGTAAATTACACAATTCTGAGACCACGTACACAGATACATGAAGTAATTATTCCAGGTTGCAGCAACTCAGAATTACGAACAATTAGTCAGGTGGTGAAGGGGCCAAAGCCCTCTGCAAGAGGGGATATGGGTAGGGGTGGGGGATTAAGTCCCCAAAATAGTTAGGGTTACCACCTGCCCCTCTTTGTGAGGGACAGTCCCACTTTGGGCAATTGTGTCCTGCGAAAAAAACTAAAAAATGGCAAACGTCCTGAGATTTTTAAGACAAAATATATTTCTTAAGTTTTCATTAATACTTGCATAAAACAGTTATTTTGTATCTGGAACACATACATACTATATGAAATAGCACAAGCAACTAAAATGCTCAAAAATAAGCTTTTATTTTGGCACAAAAAGTGAAGTTTTGTCCTTTGCACTTACCGTAGGTATGTTTTATCCTGCAAAATCTCACATTTCTGAAAAAAATGTCCCACTTTGGGCATTTGAAAAGGTGGCAACCCTATAGTTAGTCAAAAAGTTACTTTCAACAACATATGAATATGAGGTCTCTGAAAAAAAAGTTATGTACTTACTACAGATCTTCATGATACATGTCCATCCACTTCAACACTAGGACTGGTTAGCTACAAACAGCAGTGGCTCAGAATCTTTAAGACTCGACCAAACTCTAAAACTCCTCCCCTAAATCCCATAATGCAACACACACTGAGTTTGCACTAAAGACACAATGACCCAAATGAACTAACGAATGGCTTCAGGGTTATTTCTACAGGTCTCTCTACAGGAAAGGAAGACAAATGGAAGGGGAAAGGCAGGCGGATTTGTTGACGTGGACAGATGTGGATCATAAACACCTAACATTATTGTAAGTACAAAACCTTCACATCTTATATGATCCAGTCCATCCACTTCAACGTTAGGACAACATATTCAGCTCTAACCTCTTGAGTGATAGCAAGACAGAACACCATAAAGGATGGTATCCCTGAAGGATGACATAGACCTTGAAATCACACCAAGCTTACAGTGTCATGTAAAAGTATGCAAAGAAGCCCACATTGCAGATACAAACTTATCATCTGAGTTATTTTTGAAAAAGGCTAAAAAAGTAGCTCTTGCTGGGTGTAATTTAGTTTTATTTGGTTATGTAATGCAGTCTGACATCCAGCCACCTGGACAGGGTGACCTTGACCTTAACTGAAAATGTAGCTGATGGCAAACATCTAAACAATAAAGCAACTATTCTCCCGAGCTGGTGTACTGTTAGGAAGAAAACAAGAAGACTGATTGCCTGCTTAAGTTTAAGTTTAGGTAGCACTTTGGCGCAAGGTCAAACTTTGTTCATAAGGAGACCCTATCTTTATGGACTACAGGGAGAATTAAAAGACAGAGCCTGAATTTCAGGAATGCCCCTAGCAACTGTCACCAGAAAAAGGGTCTTCCACGATAAATACTTAAGGTGCACTCTAGCTGCTGGTTTAAAAGGAAGGGTAGGTCCAACTTTTCCTGCATTAAGTTCCCTGAGGGGAGGTCTAAGCAAGAAACGTCCCTCTCTGAAATGCTTTACGTACTTTCAGTGCTACTATGATGAAGAAATGTTATCATGGTTAAAATCGGCAACAGTTGCTAAGTGGACCTTGACTGTAAAGTAGCCGGATCCTTCATCAAAAATATTAGCTAAAACCTGAATAACTGTCAGAATGGGACCTGTGAATAGATTTAAATACTGCTCAGCCACCCATAAGAAAGATGTTTGTTTGCTTCTGTATATTTTCCTAGTGGAGAGTATCTGGAATGCAATAAAGCTCTGGACTACCCTATAAGAGAACACTATGTCCCTGGCCATTAAAGGAAATGGAGAAAAGTACAGTTGTGTACACTTACAATAAATGTAGATGTTCAAGTGTATTCACTGTTGCAGTCATTACACTTGGGTTATCCTGCTGGCAGGTTGCCCTCAGTCGGCCTGAATTCCAAAGTCTTGGGTCCTGCATCGATTGCTGTCGCCTCTTCCCTGACGTCAGGTCTTCAGGGGTATAAAAGATGCAGTCAATACCATTTTATTTAGTTTTTCTTGCCCCAGATGTCAGGTGCCCCCAAAAAGGTAGGCTAAAAATATGTAAATAAAACATACATACACCAAAATAAGCTTTACCTTCATCTATAAGCAAATACACCACCTAGGTTGCATAGATTAGAGAAGTAAAGATAAGTTCCAGTAAAAATAAGGGGGATGGCGGGTGGGTACCCTGGACTGCAACAGTGAATACACTCGAACATCTACATTTATGGTAAGTGTACACTGTACTATGTTCTTCATGTTTCATTGTTGCAGTCATTACACTTGGGTTGAGTCCCAAAGCTATGGTTGGGGGGCTGGAGCTAAACAGCATTAGGAGCGACTATGAGGCCCTGCAGAACTGCAGTGGCAAAGCCTGCCCTGGACTTAGAGTAAAGAGGCAGATTGTAATGTTTTGTAAAGGTATGCACTGAACTCCAAGTAGCAGCCTCCAAAATGTCCTTGGTTGATACTCCCCTGAGAAAGGCTGCAGCTCTGGTTGAATGTGGCCTAATGCCCTTAGGCACTGGCTTGCCATGCTGAGAGTAGCAGAAACGAATTCAGTGACCTATCCACTTTGAAATAGTCTGCTTGGAGACAGCCTTTCCTTGTGATGCTGTGGCATATGCCACTAGTAATTGCTCTGTCTTTCTGAAAACTTTAGTTTTGTCCAAATATAATCTAAGATGTCTACGTATGTCCAAAGAATGCAGAATTTTCTCCCCCTTGTTCTGTGGATTTGGATAAAAGGTTGGCAAATTAATTGTTTGGTTAAGGGCTACACTGGATACCACCTTAGGCATAAATGTAGGGTTGGTTCTCAGAGAGACCCTGTCTGGATAGAAAATAATAAAGGGTTCCACAGCCATGAGAGCCTGTAGCTCTGAGACTCGTCTTGCAGAAGTTATTGCTAGGAGCAGAGCTGTTTTCCAAGATAAGAACTTTATGTCCACAGTAGCAGCTGGCTCAAAAGGCGGTAAGGTGAGTTTTTCCAAGACATAATTGAGGTCCCATGCAGGTATTGGCGTTCTCCTTGGAGACCTTAAGTTTTTGGCTCCTCTGTGGTACTGCCTTAATAAAGGATGAGAAAAGAGTGGTGGCTCTGTATTGTAATGAGCCGAAATGGCAGAGGCATGGATTTTAATTGATGAAAAAGATAGGCCTTTGTCCAGCATCTCAGTTAAATATTGCAAAATCTGAGGAATATTTGGGACAGCTGTATCAGTTCCTTGAGCTTGGTTCCAAGCGCAAAATCCTCTTCCATTTCCCAGCATAGGATTTTCTAGTACTAGGCCTTCTGGCTTCTAAAATGACATCCATCACAGCTTTACTGAGAGGTGTGGTTTGTATGGCTACATTATCCGCCATGCTCCCAGGTTTAGGGTCCTGAGTTGGCTGTGCAGAATCTGATTATTTTGCTGGGACAGTAGATGAGGTATTTGGGGTAAGGTCCAGGCTGGGCATTGGGACAAGTTCCTTAAGATCGGATACCAGTGCTGGCGTGGCCAGTCTGGGGCAATCAGAATCATTTTTGGTTTCTCCTGCCTGACCTTTAGGAGTACCTTGGGGAGGAGAGGAAGTGGAGGAAAGGCATATACTGATAGGTTTGTCCAGTTGAAAGATAAGGCGTCCACTTTCCAAGCTTGTCTGTGATAAGTCCTTGTGCAGAATCTTTTTAGTTGATTGTTTTGAGGAGAGGCAAACAGATGTATGTCCGGGCGTCCCCATTTCATTGTTATCATGTTGAAGACTTGTGGATCCAGGTGCCACTCGTGGGGACACATGAGGTTTCTGCTTAGTTCGTCTGCCAGAGTATTTTCCTTTCCTGGCAGGAATTGTGCCTGCAGATGAACTTGGTAAGTCAATGCTGCGTCTCATAAAGCCATGGCTAGTCTGCACAGGGGGTAAGAATGAGTGCCCCCCCCCCCTGCTTGTTTATGTACCACATGACCGTGGTGTTGTCTGTCTTTTATCAATAGTTGTCCCGGATGAAGTAGGTCCTTGAAGGCTGTCAGGGCATTTTGAACAGCTAGCATCTCTTTTTGATTGATATGCAGATGCTTTTGGTTTGTGGACCAGGTGCCCTGAATGCCTCTTCCTCCCATGTGTGCCCCCCAGGCATAATCTGATGCATCCGTCGTTAGGCTCTGCCTGGCTGGGGGTAGTGAGAATGGCTGTCCCTTGTTTTGGTGACAAGCCTTGGCCCACCATCGAAATTCCTGTTGCAGGCAGGGAATTAGAGTAATCATTGTCTCCAGGCTGTGGCAATGTTGTGTCCAGACACTTTTTAGGTAACACTGAATTTTCCTCATATGCAGTCTTGCATATGGAATTAGTAAGATGCAAGATGCCATGAAGCCCAAAGCCTGCAGAAATTTTCTTGCAGATAACTGGGCCTTTGTTGCCATTTCCTTGAAATAGGTAGTCAGTTGCCTTTGTTTGTCTGGAGTGAGATAAGCCATTTGGGCAGTTGTATTTAAGCTTGCACCCAGGAATATTACCTCTTGAGAGGGTACTAGTTTTGATTTCTTTTTGTTGACTGTGTACCCTAGGCCTGTTAAGAGTTTTATCACAAAAGTCAGATGCTGCAGTAGAATGTCCTTGTTCTCTGCTTGTATGAGGCAGTTGTCCTAGTAAGGATATATTTGTATTCATCTTTGTCTGCAGTAAGCAATTACTGGTGCCAGGCACTTTGTGAAGACCCTGGGCGCAGCAGATATGCCAAAGGGCAGTGCAGAGAATTGGTAATGCTTTGAGCCAGCCTTGAACCTGAGGTATCTTCTGCATGATTGTCTGATTGGGACATGCAGATATGCCTCTTTTAGGTCTAAAGTCACGAGCCAAGCCTTGCTGCCCAGCATGGGCAGACGCTGCTGTAAGGTCAACATCCTGAATTTTGGTATATTCAGGAAAGTGTTTAGAATAGATAGGTCCAGAATTGGTCTCCATGCTTTGTCCTTTCTGGGTACCAAGAACAGTCTTGAGTAAAATCCTTGTCCCTACTCTTGCTGTGGTACTTGCTGAATAGCCCTCATGTCCATGAGAGCTGCGACTTGTTTTTGAGCCTCTGCCCATTGATATTTTGGCAGGTCTGGCCAACCGTTTGCCCTTGGCAGAGTATGGAAATGAAACTTGTAGCCTTGTGACACTATGTCTAGAACCCATTTGTCCTGGGTTATAATGTGCCAATTTTGAGAAAAAAGTGCTAGTTTTCCCCCTAAGGGTGCTGCCAGAAGATAAGTGCTTGGTGCAGGCAGGGGGAAGTCATTGGGACTGTTTCCTGTATGACTGTGATTTTTCCTCTCCACCTTTGGAGGAAGAAGCACTCCACTGCTTAGACCTGTAGGATCCTTGCGGCTGTGATCTGCCTCTAGGGCGTCTGGGTCTGCCTCTTTGAGGTCTGTCTGAGACTGGAAAGGACCAATTCTTTGTAGGCCAGTGTCTGCTAAATCTAGGTGGCTGTACCTATAAGAAATCATTGACCGTTTGCATAAATTTAGCTTTGTCCTCCATTTTCTTTAACACCTCTTCTGCCTCAACACCAAACAAGGTATCCTGTTGTAAAGGAGCATCTAATAATTCTGCTTTAACATGGTCAGGCAGATTTTGTTCGTTTAACCAAGCATGCCTCCTAATGACAGAACCCGTAACAGCGGCCCTGCAGGAGGCCTCCAGAGAATCAAACCCACATTGCAAAGTATGCTTTCCAACTTGTTCAGTTGCATGCAATAAATCCTGCATTTCTTTGTTTTCTGCACATTCAGAATTTGCCATCATTTTCTGTTTAAGCAGTGTCATGATATATTGCTGATATTTGAGCATATGAAACTGGCAATTTAAAGCCCTTATCGCCAAAGTAGTAGATGTGTAAACCTTTTTTCCCCATCTATCTAGAGCCCTGGAATCCCTGTCAGATGGGGTAGGATTTTTTGCAGTAGAAGCTTTGACCCCCTTTGGACCCTGAGAAATAGTTTCTGGGTCTGCAGAAGGGTTTTTGAAAATAAATTTATGAGAGTCAGGGACCCTGTAGTATCTGTCCGGCTTAACAGGAGCTGGAGGTAAAGAGTCAGGAGTCAGACTAGACTCCAAGAACACATCATCTACAATGTCCAACACAGGTGGGATAGCTAGAGGCCTGTGTTGAGGTAGTAAAAGGAAATCTCTGAGCCTTTTCTTAGATTCTAAAAAGTCTTGGCTCTCCCAGTGAAAGTGCTCCCTCATGGTCTCATGGTATGCAAGGTTTCCCCAAAAGAGTAGTCCTCAGGAGGAGAAGCTGAAGGAATTGATTCTTCAGCATCAGAATCCTCATAGGGGGGAAGAGAACATTCCTGATCAGAAGAGGAATCAGAAGAAATGGAAACCTGATCTGAAAATTCATAGTCTGTCTCTTGCCTAGGCCTCTTATCAGGAGGGGGATGGGAACCCCTGATCAAGGTAATTAAGTCTTCAGCCATTTTGAGCATCTGTTTTTTGGGCATGAAGGCCTGTCCTTGTGACTGGTGAACTTGTTTCTTTGCCTTTAAAGGTGTCTTAGTCTTTGTCTTTGAAGTAGGTTCAATATATAATTGTTTAGGTCTGAATACACCCTCAGAAGCCGATGCCTGCTCAGCGGCTCCAGACCCATCTGAGGGAATAGTCTCAGAGGCTCCAATACCTGGAGTTTCCAGCGGCCTGGCTGACTCCACGTGGGAGTCAGTAGCGGCTTGCGACTCTAAAGTAGCGGGCGTCAGGGGCTGCGAAAGCACCTCACTGAGAACCGGTGACTTGCTTAGGAGAAGCTTCGTCATTGGTTTTGGACCACGGTTGCCTGTCCTTTTCTTTTTCTTTGCGTTTTTTGTGAACTCTGGTAGTTGGATGGCTATCCGACGACATTGTATAATTAAATCTTCGCCCAAAATAGCTTAATGCAAAATCGTACCGACGCTTAATAGCACGTTGGTTAAATCTAGCACAAAACCGACAACTAGCAACGTCGTGGTCAGGGCCTAGGCAAGGAATACAGTAAAAATGAAAGTCCTTATGAGGTATTTGCTTCCCATAAGATATACAATTATTAACTTTTTCTGACATCGGTCTGGAGCAAGAAAAAAGTTTCCCCAACGGGGTACTTAGCTTTTAATGAAGACTTCGGATCTGAAACTCGAACACGAAAATCTCAGGAGTCGGCCGACCGGCACTTGCGAACTGCTTCTGCTTCGGGCACAAAAAGAAAGACTAAATAAAATGGCGTCAGCTGCATCTTTTATACCCCTGACGACCTGACGTCAGGGAAGAGGCGACAGCAACCGACGCAGGACCCAAGACGTTGGAATTCAGTCTGACTGAGGGCAACCTGCCAGCAGGATAACCCAAGTGTAATGACTGCAACAGTGAAACACGAAGAACATCCATGATGCTTTTTTTTATTTTAAACACCTTTATAAAACCATCACTTAAGATACAGACACACACAAATTAATAAGAGATGTAAACAAGCCATGTTAACGTTTTATCGTGATTTTACATTACGTCAATGTTTTCTTAATTTATAGCAACTGTCACTCATTCCAACATTAGTTAAATTGCTCAGTTCCTGCCTTCCCTTAAACCTCACTCCTCCTTCTCCTGAACATTAGCCTGTATGTATTGTTCCCATAAGTTCCATTTATTTTTATGCAAATTGCTCCATCCCTATAAGAAAGATCCCACTTCATTCCTTTAATTTCTTTAACAATATTCAGTACTTCAGTTACAGCTAGTTTAGACTTTTTATTTCCATTTTCTAGTAATTGTCTTTTTGGCAGCAAACAGAATTAAACTTAATAAGACCTTACTATGTCTAGGCAATTCAGATCCTGCGTCCAGCTCAAAAGAATAATTTTTGTCACTTATAGCAATTTACTTCCCCAATATTTCTGACACAGTACTTTGTAGGGAAGTTTTAAAACCTGCTAACTCACTACACTCCCAAAACACATGTTCCCAGTTACCTCCCTCTTTCCCAGCACACCTGTAGAATTTGCTATCTAGTTGAGGAAGTTTTTTAAGTCTACTTGCAGTATAAAAATATCTATGCGCCATATATATATCTATATATCTGCTTGGCTTCATCCTACTCACTTCCCTTTTCTTCTCTATTTATTTGCTCCTAATATTTTGATTTCTTTGCCAGTTTTCTCCAGTAAATTCCAACCCTCCTTTGCCAATGTTCTCTATCCATTCTTACAGTCTTTTTTTACTGGAAAATTCTCCTTTCTCCATCCGCATGATGACTTAGTTCTTAAAAGAGAAACCATGCTGTTAGTCGGAGGAAGTGAAGCCCCAGAAAGGCATGCCAAACAGCTGAGACAAGAGGCCTTGTGTGGTCTGAGGAGAAGACCTTTCAATACGAGAAGAGGCTGCAGAAGGGGAGCCAAACCTGTCTGGGTCAGAATGGGACTATGAAGATGACAATGGTCTTGTGTATCTTGGCTTTCCACAACAACTTCATTATGAAGGGAACAAAGGGAAAATCATAAAGGAGACCTGGAAACCATGGCCGTACCAGAGTGCACCAGGCAGGAGTCTGCCTTTCTAAGGGTATTAAGGAAAAATAGCTGCTGCAATTTGCATTGGCTGGGGATGCAGACAGGTTGCAGCGAGACCTTCACCAGTGTCAGAAGATAGAATTTGCCACTGACTGCCAGAAAGACCATACGAGGCATCAGTAAACATTAGCTAAACTTGTCTGCTAAACAGCTGGCCTGATCATGAATACTCATTGCTACCAGAGAGCAGTGCATCCCATGGTCCATTCCCATAGCCTCCTTGCCTCCCAACAGAGGGGTAGGAGTCAGTCACCCCATGTTTGTTGATGCACTTAACCACAGTCATACTGTCAGAGTGGATGACAAATGCACCATGGGGATGGAAGTCCTTCAGAGCTTGCAGTGTTAGGAGGACAGTACAGTTTTGTACCTACCATAAATGTAGATGTTCGAGTGCTGATACAGCTGCAGTAATGACAGATGGGTTTTCAGCCGTCAGGCGGTCCCTCGGTCGGCCGAATTCCAAAGTCTTGGTCCGGCGTCGGTTGTTGTCGCTTACTCTTCTGACGTCAGGAAGGCCAGAGTATATAAGACACAGCCGACGCCATGTTCTTCAGTCTTTCTTGCCCCAGATGTCAGGTGCCCCCAAAAGGAAGGCAATACATAAATAAAGCTTTTGTACAAGTGTAATTTATGCAAAGAAATGCAAAATCAGTGTAAGCAAGCAAATAAAACATAGCAGGATAACCCAGTTCGGAGGTATGAAATGGTTGTTAGGCCCCATGCCCTTGCCAAGTGGGGAAGGAGGGAGGAAACCTGTACTGCAGCTGTATCAGCACTCGAACATCTACATTTATGGTAGGTACAAAACTGTACTATGTTCATCGTGCATACAGCTGCAGTAATGACAGATGGGTAGAGTCCCAAAGCTATGCATAGGGTGGTAGGTACTATGAGGAACTGGGTTGAGCCAGAATGCCCTGCAAAACAGCAGTGGCAAAACCTGCTCTTGTTCTGGAGTATAAAGGCAGATGGTAGTGTTTTGTGAAGGTATGTACAGAACTCCAAGTGGCTGCCTCCAAGATATCCTTAGTAGGCACACCTCTGAGGAAGGCTGTAGAGGTGGCTGTTGCCCTGGTGGAGTGAGATCTGATACCAGTGGGGACAGGTTTCCCATGATAAGAGTAACAAAACCGTATGCAGTGGCCAATCCACTTGGAAATGGTCTGTTTGGTAACTGGTTTCCTGGAGACCCTACAGCATAGGACACAAAAAGTTGGTCTGATTTCCTGAAGGGCTTCGTTCTGTCCAAATAGTAACGTAGCTGCCTGTGGATGTCTAAAGAGTGAAGCAGCCTTTCCCCTTTGTTTTGAGGGTTAGGATAAAAAGTAGGAAGATGTATGGCTTGGTTTAAGGCTACCCTAGAGACCACTTTAGGCATAAAAGATGGGTTGGTGCGAAGGGAAACCCTGTCCTGATGGAAGATGAGGAATGGCTGCACCGCCATGAGGGCCTGGAGTTCAGAAACCCTGCGAGCTGAAGTGATGGCCAGAAGTAAAGCTGTTTTCCAGGTCAAATATTGTAGATCTGTTGTAGCAGCAGGTTCAAAGGGAGGCAAAGTTAATTTTTCTAGTATGTAATTAAGGTCCCAGGCTGGTATTGGTTGTTTCCTTGGAGGTCTTATATTCTTAGCCCCTCTGAGGAACTGCCGTAAGAGTGGATGTGAGAATAAAGGAGGATCCGTGTTGAATTCTGCAGAGATGGCTGAGGCGTGTATTTTAATTGAAGAAAATGAAAGTCCACTGCTCAGTAGTTCAGCTAGGTACTGTAAAACCTGAGGTAAGTTCAATTTTCTAGGGTCCTGTCCTCTTTTCTCATTCCAACAGCAAAACCGCTTCCATTTTGGAGTAAGCTTTTCTAGTGGATGGTCTTCTGGCCTCCAAGATGACATCCTGCACCTCCTTGGAGAGTAGAGTTTGATGTGGTGTTAAGGGATTTTCCATGCAGCGAGGTTGAGTGTTTTCAGCTGGCTGTGTAGGGTCTTGTAGTTGTTCTGCAAGGTCAGCAGGAGAGGTATTAGAGGCAGGGACCAGGGAGGAGTATGTGTTAGACTCCTCAGGAGTGGATACCAGTGTTGCCTTGGCCAGTCTGGAGCAATCAGTATCATCCTCGGTTTGTCTGTTCTCGCTTTCAAAAGTACCTTGGGCAGAAGAGGCAGAGGTGGGAATGCATAAACTGTCCATGTTGTCCAACTGAATGAAAGGGCGTCCACTTTCCAGACCCTTGGATGGAAAGTCCTTGAACAAAACCTTTTCAATTGATGGTTTCTGTGAGAGGCAAAAAGATCTATATCTGGCATCCCCCACGCTTGGACTATCTCCGTAAACACCTGTGGATGTAGTTTCCATTCGTGTGGATCTGTCATATTTCTGCTCAGAGTGTTTTCCGTCCCTGGCAAGTACTGTGCTTGAAGTTCGATTTGTCTTTCTAGAGCCAAGTTCCAAAGAGTCATGGCTAGTCTGCACAAGGGGTATGAGTGAGTTCCTCCTTGTTTGTTTATGTACCACATTACTGTGGTGTTGTCTGTTCTTATGAGCAATTGTCCTGGATGCAGGAAGTCCTTGAAAGCTGTAATTGCATTTATTACTGCCAGCATTTCTTTTTGATTGATGTGCAGGTGCTTTTCCTTTTGGGACCATCTGCCCTGAATGCACCTGTCCTTCATGTGCGCCCCCCAGGCGTAATCTGAGGCGTCTGTGGTTATGACTTGTTTTGCTTGAGGCTTGCAGAATGGGAGGCCTGTGTTTAGTTGACATGCTTGGGCCCACCATAGAAATTCCTTTTGTAGACACGGAATTATTGGAATGATTGCTTCCAAGCTGTGACTGTGTTGAGACCATAGATTTTTTAGGTACCATTGAAGTTTCCTCATATGCAGCTTTGCACACGGGTTTAGAAGAATGCAAGATGCCATGAATCCCAGAGCCTGCAGGATTTTCCTTGCAGTAAGCCTGGTGCTTTTTGCTAGTATTTTGAAGTACTGAGATAATTGCCCTTGTTTTTCTGGCGTAAGGTATGCCATCTGGGTGTTTGTGTCCAAGCTGGCACCCAGGAAGGTTATTTTCTGAGAAGGTGTTAGCTTTGATTTCTCCTTGTTGATGGTGTATCCCAGAGAAAGCAGTAACTGTGTCACATATGCCAGATGTTCCAGTAGTATATGTTTGCTGTCCGCTTGGATCAGGCAGTCGTCCAGATAAGGGTAAATTTGTATCCCTTGTTGTCTGCAATATGCAATCACTGATGCCAGGCACTTGGTGAATACTCTGGGCAGTAGATAAGCCAAAGGGCAATGCAGAGAATTGATAGTGGATTGAACCTGCAAGAAATCTGAGGTATCTTCTGCAGCTTTGTCTGACTGGGACATGCAGGTATGCCTCCTTGAGGTCCAATGTTACCAGCCAAAACTCCTTGCCCAGCATGGGAAGAAGTTGCTGTAATGTGAGCATCTTGAATTTTGGTGCAGTAGAAATGTGTTTAGTATTGATAAGTCCAGAATGGGTCTCCAGTCGGTTCCTTTTCTTGGTACCAGGAAAAGCCTTGAATAAAAACCTTGGCCTTGTTGGTGCGTAGGTACCTTTTGTATAGCCCTCATGTTTAGGAGCTTTGAAATTTGCAGATGTGCCTCTACCCTTTGATTTTGTGGTAGGTTTGGCATGCCTCTCATTTTGGAAGAGTGTGAAATTGAAATTTGTAGCCTCTGTTTATAATGTCCAGTATCCATTTGTCTGTTGTGACAACATGCCAATTGCTTGCAAATAATGCTAGTTTTCCTCCCAAAGGTGCTGCCAGTTGAGACTTGCTTGGCATGGAAATGAGGGAGTCATTGAGTTTGCTTCCTGTATTGTTGTGCACTGTCTTCACCACCTCTTGGTGCTGGAGATTGCCATTGTCTGCCTCTATAAGACCCTTGTGATTGCCCTCTGCCCCTTCCTCGTCTGTATCTGCCTCTTTGGGGCTTGTCAGTGGCTGGAAAGGACCAGTTTTTTGATGGCCAATTCCTGCTAAATCGTGGTGGCTGAACCTGTAAGAAAGCTTTGACAGTCTGCATAGATTTGGCTTTCTCTTCCATTTTTCGTAATATATCCTCAGCATTGGTACCAAAAAGAACATCCTTCTGTAAAGGTGCATCAAGAAGTTTTGCTTTCACATGATCAGGCAGATTTTGTTCTCTAAGCCAGGAATGTCTGCGAATGACTGATCCTGTAGCAGCCGCTCTACTGGAGGCCTCTAGGGCATCATAACCACATTGTAAAGTGTGTTTACCCACTTGTTCTGCACTATGCATCATATCCTGTAACTCTTTTAAATCTGGTTGTTCAGGTTGAGACATTTTGTTTTTTAATTGTGATAGCAGGAACTGTTGGTATTTAATTATATGAAACTGGCAGTTTAAGGCCCTCATGGCAAGGGTGGCCGAGGTATAAACCTTCTTACCCCACCTTTCAAGGGATCTAGATTCCCTTTCTGCAGGTAATGGATTCTTGGAAGTGGAGGCCTTTATTCCCTTAGGGCCTTGTGAAATGGTTTCAGGGTCAGCATTATGGCCTTTATAGAGAAATTGGTGAGAACTGGGTACTCTGTAATATCTATCAGGCTTAACTGGTGCAGGAGGCAGTGAATCCGGATTTAAACAAGCCTCCGAATAGACATCATCCAGTACCTCCAAGACAGGGGGAATAGCCAGGGGTCTGTGCTGAGGTAACCAAAGAAATTCCCTAAGCCTTTTCTTGGAGTCTGAAAAGTCTTGGCCTTCCCAATGGAAGTGTTCCCTCAGGGTGTAAGGTTTCCCCAAAAGAAAAATCCTCAGGGGGGGATACAGATGGAATAGACTGCTCAGCATCCGAATCCTCAAAAGGGGAATAAGAGTGTTCCTCAGCATCGGAATGCTCTGACATAATGGATCCCTGATCAGAAGAGGGGGATTCTTCCTCCACTCTGGGTCTCTTGTCAGGAGGGGGCTGAGAACCTCTGATAAGAGTAATAAGATCCTCAGCCATTTTAAGCATCTGTTTCTTAGGCATGGGTCCAGGAGATGGGCCTTGTGCAGCAGGCCTAGTATGATGCCTGGCTGCTTTGGATTTGGTAAAGGCCTTAATAGAAAAGGAGGTAGAAGGTCTGAATACACCCTGAGTGGATGTAGATCTGTCCACATTAGTAGGCTCGGTATAAGCTGGAGCTTCGGTTGTAGTCTGGGAAAGGGCCGATGACCCAGCGGTCTCGGGTACAGAAGACACCGCCGAAGGAGTGTCGTCGGTAGTCAGGGACTGCAAAGGCGTCTCACTGAGAACCGGACCACGTGGAGCCTGTTTCGGCGTGGTGTCGGTGGAGACCGCGGACCTCGCATGTCGGTCCTTTTCCTTGCGTTTTTTGGGTAAAGCGGTAGTCGGAGTGTCCGACGACATTTTATAATCAAAAGCTTTACCGAAAAAGTGTTGGGCGAACTCCGCCCGACGCTTGATAGTGCGTTTATTGAAGGTAGCGCAAAAGCGACAGCCCGAGACGTAGTGGTCTGGGCCCAAACAAGGTATGCAGAGGGAATGGAAATCCTTATGCGGTATTTGCTTCCCACAAGAAATACAATTATTAACTTTTTCTGACATCGGTCTGAGGCAAGAAAAGATTCCCCAACGGGGTACTTAGCTTTAATGAAGACTTCGGTTCCAAATATTTCCGTAATTCAGGAGCTGGCCGACCGGCACTTGCGAACTGCTTCTGCTTCGGGCACCGCGCGGCAAAAAAGACTGGAGAACATGGCGTCGGCTGTGTCTTATATACTCTGGCCTTCCTGACGTCAGAAGAGTAAGCGACAACAACCGACGCCGGACCAAGACTTTGGAATTCGGCCGACCGAGGGACCGCCTGACGGCTGAAAACCCATCTGTCATTACTGCAGCTGTATGCACGATGAACATCATCCTCTTCTCTAGTACACTGATATACATACAGGTATCCTGTTGTAACCAGGTCCCTTGGACCATCAGTCCTAAACAATGCAGAAGTTCCCAAGCAGACACATCCATGGTGAAGGTCACCCTAAAAGAGGGAAGGACAAAGTTGCAGCAATCAGGGGGATGGACTGCTGGGCTCTCTTCAGGGGTGTAAGATAAAAGGACCTTATTTCAACATTCATGGTCCCTGTTTAGCTAGAGGACCTCATCTGGGCTCCTTGGAGTTAGTTGCCACCACATCTAGTTCCAGCCAGGCCAGATGCATGGCCAGCAAAGCCATGTGGTCTGCAGGGAGAGCCACTCAAGAAGTTGCTGCAGTACAGAGAAAAGCCTCCTCCCCGGGGTGACTGGATCAGTTGACCATGTTCCTCCTCTGCCTAACTAATTCTAAAAATCTCCCAAAACTTGGGGGCATTGGGGAATAAAAGGGAAGTGTCCCCTTCTAAGTTGATATTCTGAGTGGGGGACTCTGTAGAAAAGCCCTTTTAAATCATTGTTTCATGGGAATGCTTGGAGGAGGCTTATCAGAGTTTGAGTAAGAGCAATCTGCTCCTGATGTCACAGATCTCCCCCTGCAGTAGCTATCTGCTTCTCTGCCTCTCTGTAGAAAAGTTGACAGGACTAAGATATTACACTGAGGGAAATCCTAGACTGCAGCCAATGATACTGCTAATTCTAAAGGGATCTCATCTAGTCCACAAGGTCCAGGAGTGCAGCCAATGATATTGCCAGTTCTAAAGGGATCTCATCCAATTCTCAAGGTCCTGGAGTGCAGCCAGTGGCACTCCCAATTCTAAAGGGATCTCATCCAATCCTCAAGGTCCTGGAGTACAACCAATGATACTGCCAGTTCTAAAGGGATCTTATCCAATCCTCAAGGTCCTGGAATGCAGCCAATGATACCAGTTCTAAAGAGATCTCATCCAGTCCTCAAAGCTTGCCTCTGTATCTCATCCTGACCCCAAACTTCTGGCACTGAAAAAATGAGTATGAAGGGAACCAGCAGACTCCAAGATGTTGGCACCAACGTGCTCAAAGATGAAGCAGCCGTAGCACACTTTGGCACTGAAAATTACATCAGTATTGAAGAAGACTTCAATGTAGAAGCTTCAGATTTCAACATTCTTGACACCAGCAATGACCCTAAGGAAATCAGAGTCAAAATTAGCCTGCCAGTACAGACAGCTTGGTCCCAAGTAACCTTCTGCACTGGAAAGTATGATGCTGAAGTCACCAGTATGGAAGATAATATCAGTGCAAACAGGCAAATGTCACCAGTGGAGCCGAAGGAGACAACAACAGAACAATGATCTCTGAAGCACTTGGTGCCAAGAGAGGACATTACCGAACATCAACAGAAGTAGAGGGGAGGGGGTGTCTTCTACCTTGGAAACAAAATGGTAATACTGGACACCCATCTCAATCTGTGCCTTAAGAAGTGCCCTCATCATCTCCCAATCAGCACTAAGTAAGGGACTACAGAGAGGCCTGGAGGAATGACCATTCATGGAAGAAGATGATCCTTCATTCCAAATATTTAGACAATTCTTTTAAGATGACAAAATGATAACTCTTCTTGTAGAAGGATCTGAAATCACATAAACCTCCAAATGCAAGACCCCCAACAAAAGCAGATTGTCCCTGGGAAGCAACAGTGGAACAGTCTTAGAAGGAAAAACCTCCACCTGGCTTACTTCAATGCCAAATGGAAAGCCCTATTCCAATGCTTTATTTTCTCCTCACTAGGATCAGTAGAAGTAGTGATCAGAAGGGAAAAGACCTTTCACAAAATCAGTTTATTATGCCCTTCTTGTAAAGTTTGGTATACAAACAACACAAATTTTGCATCCCACGTCTAGGAATTCCACCTCCAGGCATACCACACAAACACTCTGTGGGTACAGAGAGTGGCAATTTATGTCCACACTTGGAGCACCTGCAAAATTCCGAGGTCTTACACATGGTAACAAATTCTGGCAAAAAAAATTGCAAACAATTCTAACATTAAAACACCAATAAGTCACAAAAAACTATCCAAATTCTAGGCAATGAAATCAGCAAAGAACTAAACAAGATGGCAATCAGAAGATTGGAAAGAATAAGTCCTTCCTAATGACTAAACTATGAAAATTAGTTTAGTGATAATCAGGAAACTAACAAAAATGGAAAGCTCTGACCTGCAAGTTAAACAAACTGACTCAGGAGTCTTCTCCAAAATTGTCTGACAAAGTTCAATACCAAGTGAGCCTGGGAGTGCCTCTTGATGCTAAATGCCATAAATGAAATCTGGAGACAAGGGGAGGTGTGATGCTTTTTGGGAACTAAGGAAGGAGTTTTACAGTCTGGGAGAGTCTTAAAGTGCTGAGCGACTGCCAGCTGCGCTTAACCAGCTCTAGTTGTTGTTGTTGTTGTTGTGTCTTTCGGCTTTTCCCGGTTAGGGGTCGCCACAGCAGAACTCCGGTCCGCTAATGACTGGCAGTAGATTTTTACATGCCGAGATGCCAGCCCTGACGCACAACCTTCAACGAAGGTATGCCCATTCATGCATGTCTTCACACAGAAGACGCTCTAGCTGAGAACCGAACAGGACAACGTCTTACTGTGAGGCGACAACGCTACCGCAAATTAACCAGCTCTAGTCCTGAAGTGAAAGGACTGGATCAGGTATGATTTGTGTGTTTTGCAGTTTTCTGACTAACATAACATAACTCATGAGCACTAGCACTATCAGCGTTTAATTGTATCTTTAGGGGTGACTACAGATACACTCCTCAAAGGAAAAATTATGTATACCAGCTCCAGACAGTAAGAATGGGGTTGGGGTTGAAGCATCCACAGTGGAATGGCTGGGTGTCATCTAGATAAGTGACAAAGACCATATTATCATAACAAGAAAAAAAAAGCAGAGAAAGAGATGTGTGTGTGTGTTTGCGTGCGAGCTTTTAATGTAAACATTTTTCCCAGGAGTTGGGTAAAAACAAACTGGACACCAACAATCACTGTGTCTATTGGAGTGCGATAACAGAAAGGAACCTAAGACTCTTATTCTCATTAAAACTAAACTCAGTGAGGACAGTCAAAAAACAGGTGGAAGACATTTACTGTGTAGAAGGCGTAGCAGCTATTATGCAGTAAAACCACAGCTGGGTGTTCAATCCAAGAATAATTACCAGTGTGATTGAATAATCCAATCCCCTAGCATATGCTAATCATAACATGTATTCTCTCTTTCCTGAATGTTATTTTTTGCTGTTAAACTTAACTTTGTCATGTTTTTGTTCTCTCTTACCTTTGTCTCCTACAGCTGCTCCACTGCCTAACTTAGTCAGACACTTGTTTAAACTTACCTTCCTAGTAAACCCAGACTGACTAATTTTCCTCATATGGACTGAAATAATGACTTTAGCAAAAAAAGTCAAGTTTAGTAAATAGTTAAAAATCCTCATATACTCTAGCTGACACATTTGTACAAGGCATTTTACATTGTGGTGTGTGCGTGGGGGGGCACAAATTATGCCCTGTGCTGGTTTAGGTCAGTCATACCACAAAACAGACTTCATGCAGCAAGTAAATTCCTAAGCGTACTATTATCAAATGGTTTAATTCCCACAGACAAGTTTTTAGATGGAAACATGAGAAGAGTTGTAATATTTCCACTTTTCCCACTCCTTTCGGCATAACATCTGATTCGTTTCTGTGTTTATTCTACTCTTGGGAACTCGACAGCTAAACCATCTGTCTCTGTATGAAGTTGCTTCGTGACCTTCCTTGCCCTTCCTGCAATCACTGCAACTAATATTACAAAACATCCCAATGGCACGTTCAAGTCTGCTCTTGGTGGCTTCCAAGGGGCTTAGAGCATAAGCTTGCTTAACTAACCTACAGCTTTGTGTAGTGCAAGTACATTGTTGATAAGGATCTTTATTACTGTCCCAGCTGACGTCTGGGTCTGTACTTTTCCTCCTCATTATATCTCCAAAACCTTTGGACTGTATCCAAGAGGAATATCATGCAACAAACTAAATATCAATACATCACTCTATAATAACTTGTTTCACAGCTCCTGGGTGTAGTGCACTGATGTAAACTTGAGCTACAGTATGTAACACAAATGAAACAAATCTTTTAATATGACATTTCCTGCTGTAAAACGGACAGCTAAAATCCATTTGCAAGACCTAGACTGCTAGAAAACTGCAAAGTAGCTTGTTATGTAGCATTTTCTCCACAAGGTGGAAAGGCTGTACATAGAAATCTGCACATGAGCTCAGTACCACCCGGCAGTGCTGGACAGCATGAGTGAGTGTAGACAAAAACAAAATGAACACCGGCAAAGAAGGTGATACTAAGTGTAATCAAAAGCGCACTTAAATAAGTGGCATCCTTTACAAAATAAAATGATTTGTTATCCATCCATTCTCCACTTTCATACACATAAATAAAATGCATCTTTGGAACAATTTTTATAAAATCTTCAAAAAGCAGGTTTGAATCTTCTTGGTTCTTAGCCTTACAGTGGTTGCTAAACTCTTCCTTTGCAAAGTTACTCTGACATCTGAATCCCAACCTCGTCTCTGTCTACTGTACAGTATCATTTAATTACATGGGATAGCCCTGAGGAATGTCCTTAGGAAGAGAAAGGAAAACTCAGCTCTAGGATACCACTGTGTCATCACAAAAGTGGAGCATCTGGGAGTATAAGTGTAAGAAGCTCAGTGGGGAAGAGGTATCAGCAATCTGAAAAACTATGACAAATGTTTGTTTTTACTTACAGACCCCTAATCACTGCTCACTACTCAGATGTGATATCAGGCAAAATATGGTCACTCCAACCAACATGGCACTGCACACCAGCATATGCTGTCCTCCCTGTACTACTACGCAGCACAGTGGGCCAATGTGGTTAGACCTCACATGGATACTGTGTCTAATTCTGTATCGTGGGTGCAAAGACCAAAAAACAGGACAGAAGCAATCAAATGAATGGTAACAGGATAATTCTAGAATCAAAAACGGTTTCTGGGACTTCAATATGCTCAGCTCTTTCAATGACCTGAAGAGTACTTAGTGAGGTAGCCCTTCAGAGAAAGTTATATAGATTGTCTAGGGTCAAGGAGACAAGAGATGAAGCAAGGCAGGAACATTAAGAAAGTGTTACTCCACAGAGTGAGTGGTGCAATTATGGAATGAACTTAACAGACATGGTAAAAGTGCACTTGGAGTAGTATACTTAAGATAGACATAAGATAATGCTAGTAAAAAGAAGTTATGTCTTACCATAACGTTCCATCTGTGTTGTCTTCATTCATTCCTTACGGATAGGACTCGGACAATATACAAGCTTACGCCAGCCAAAAACTCTCGAGCTAAGTCCTACCCATAGTGCCCTTGTTCTCTTTTCTTCAGATCAAGTTTGCCTACCCAGCACAGAGACAATAGAAACAATAGTAACAATAGTGATAAGGAGGCCCTATCTGAGCAGTTACCTTATCAGGCCAGTAGGGCTAAAGAATCCCCAGAAGTATTTAGGCAGGGGGAAGGAGGGCGGGACGTAAGGAATGAAGATCTATAACACAGATGGAAGATTATGGTAAGACATAACTTCTTTATCTGATGTTGTAAATCTTCATTCATTCCTTAATGATGGGACCAAATCCCCAGATACTTGTGACCTGGGTGGCCCTATGGAAGGATATTCCTGAGCACCATTGAGCCAAAAGATGCTCTTCCCCTGGAGGCCATATCCAATTTGTAATGCGTGATAAAGATATGGGGGGCGTTGCCCAAGTGGCCACTGCACAGATGTCTTCCATAGAAGATCTGGAATGAAAGGCCACCGAAGTGGACACTGACCTGGTGGAATGAGCCTTGACTCTAGTAGGCAAAGTTAATTTGTTTAGTTGATAGATAAAGGTAATGCAATCTCTTAACCATTTTGACAAGGTAACTTTTGATACAGCTTTGCCCAATCTGGGGCCTGAAAAAGCTATGAAGAGCTGGTCTGATTTTCTGAAAGATTTAGTTCTGTCTAAATAAAAACATAGTTGCCTATGCACATTCAGCATGTGCAACTGGTATTCATCTTTGTTAGAGAAATTTGGAAAAAAGACTAGTAAATCAATGGACAGGTTTAGGCTCGAATTTGAGATAACCTTGGGTAAAAAGGAAGGGTTAGTTCGAAGTGATACTCTTTCCTTCTGAAAAATCAAATAAGGATGGTTAACACTCAAAGCCTGCAATTCTGATACTCTCCTAGCTGGGATGATGGCTATCAAGAAAAGGGTTTTCCAGGATAAGAACTTTATGTCGCATGAGACCCAGATTGGGCAAAGCTGTATCAAAATTTACCTTGTCAAATGTTGATGGACATGCTCCACCTAAAGAAATCCAAGTCACTGCGGGCCACGTGCTCTAGTGAGCTAAACCTCTCCACAACAATAAATAGAACATGCTTTGGAACAAAATTCCAAACTACATTAGGCAGAGCCCCTCACTAACCCTCTTCAAGAGAAACCTTGACGAGTGGATGGATAACAGAAAATACACCCCTGGGATCACTTCATTGGCTCTGTTTGACAGAGGATCAGTTAATTAATCAATGGGGCGGCGAACGCTGACACACTCTGGCTAGGCTTATAAATGCCCTCGGGCAGATAGTCTAGTACCTACCTATGAACCTACGAACCTATGAGGCAGTAGATTCGAAGGGTGAATGGGTTAAAGTTTGTAGGCCCAAGGTCAAATTCCATGGTTCAGTTGGGATTTTAATAGGTGGTATGAGGTGTAAAACTCCTTTCATAAAAGTCTTGCAAAGGACATAAGTGAAGAGTTATTAGAACCGTTATGAAAACTGGCAATAGCTGCTAGGTGTACTATAACAGTTGAGGCTGAGACTCCTACATGGAGAAGGGTCGACAGATATTCCAAAACCTTATAGACTGATAGTGAGAAGGGGTCTAGTCCTTTTTGTTTAGCCCAAATAACAAACCTGGCCCATTTGCTGCGGTAGAGTTTCCTGGTGGAGGGCTTAAGGGAAGCCAGGAGGATCTTTTGGACTGGGGAAGATAGGTTTATTTGCCTAGCAATCAGTGGAAGTGAAGAAACCAAGCCATCAGCTTGAGGCTGTGAAGGTTGGGTCTGTAATCATACTGGAATTCCTGGGAACGTGCATTGCTAGTAGAAAGCGGTTGGAAGCTATCACCCATTGCCACACTCTCAGGGCTTCCCGACTTAAGGGGAAGGATATGGTTCCCCCCTTGCTTGTTGATGTACCAGACTACTGACATATTGTCTGACTGGATAGCAATTGTCCCCGAGGGAAGGGTTGTTTGGAATGTTTGCAATGCTAAGAGCACTGCCCTCAGTTCTAGGACATTGATATGCATATTGGTCTCTAAAGAGGACCAAGTGCTTTGGATGATCTTTCCTTGAAAATGCCCTCAACCCCCATCAGGGAAGCGTCCGTGGTCACTGTGGCTTTGGGTTGGGCGGGGAAAAAAGGTCGACACCACAAATCCTCTTCTGGCTTCATCCACCAACTTAGATCCTGTTTGCAATGGTTTGTAATGTGGATTGGGTAAGACACTGGTTGTGCTAGGAGAGACCACTGAGATGACAGTAGCCATTGGAGTAGTCTCATATGAAACCTTGCTAGTGGGACCAGTGAGATTGTAGCTGCCACAGAGCCCAACAGTTGCAGGACCTGTTGAGCAGGAACAATATTTTGAGAAAGTATTATCTGAAGCTGAGATCTTACTTTTTGAAGTCTGTGAAAAGGTAGAGCAGCTCTGCAGGAAGTTGTATCGAAGTTTGCCCTAATGAACTCTAACCTCTGAGTTGGAACCAGCTTTGACTTGTCTAGGTTTATGGAGATTCCTAGGTTTTCTGCCAGATTCTGAGTGTATGATATGGCTTGAAGCAGCAGACTCCTAACTGGGGCAGTAAGGAGCCAATCATCCAGGTACGGAAACGCATGGAATCCTTGTAGTCTCAGGTGAGCTACTACTACTGCCATGCATTTGCTGAACACTCTGGGGGCTGTGGAGAGACCAAAGGGCAGTACTTGGAATTGGTAATGATTGGCTCCCAGCTGGAAGAGGAGGTATCTCCTGGATCGTTTGTCCATTTTTATGTGGTAATATGCATCCCGGAGATTTATACAGCACATCCAATCGTCCTTCTCCAGAAATGGAAGAATAGACTGAACTGTGACAATCCAGAATTTTTCTTGTTTGACAAACTTTTTCAGTACACTGCGATCCAAAATTGGTCTTCAGTACCCTGTCTTTTTTGGCACTAAAAAGAACCTTGAGTAAAATCTGGATCCTATTAGGTCTGGTGGGACTAATTGGATGACACTTTTTCTTAGCAGCTTCTGAACTTCTAGTGCTGCTGTATCCCTCTGACTGGGTGGGATGTCGGTGATTTGCCTTAGAGGCTTGGGGTAAAGATCGAAGGGGATAAGGTAACCTTTGGTCATTATTTTCTGCACCCATGAGTCCAGTGTTATCGACTGCCAGGCCAAGCAATGCATTGAAAAATGTTCCCCGACTGCTTCTAGAGGAAAGCAATCAGGCTACTCCTCAGGAGCGCTGATAGGACTGATTAGAGAAGGAATCTGTGGAGCCCTGGTTTCGCAGACCCCCTCTGCCCCGAAAGGGCATCTCCCAGATGAGTCCCCCCCCCCCGTCCCAGGGGGATTGCTCACCACGTGTCAAGGAAAGATCCTTGGGATTTCTTGAACCACATTTTTCCGCTCCTCTGATTCCTGGAGTAGAATCGTTGAGGGGTTGAAAAACGTATGCCCATGGGAGATGGGGTCTTTCCGTCTTTCTCACACCTGGCTAATGTGTCCTTAACTTTTGGGCTAAACAAGAAGGATTCATCAACAGGAGTGTTGATGAAGGAGGATTTGAAGGGATCCGCAAAGTCACATAGTCACATCCAGGCGTAACTTCTCCTAACAACTCCTGAAGTGGCAACTCTGGCTGCTCCCTTGGTTGTGTGCGATATCAACCGCATGGAGGAGTTAGAGATGGACTCTAGGGTGGCAAGCTAAGAGGCAACCTTGTCTCGCACCTCTTCAGGTAGTACCCCAGCCAAAGTACCTGAAAGTTCTGCAATCAGGTCCCCTTGGAGTTGTGTAAAATGTGTCATATAGTTCAGAGACCATATGGAAAAGGTTGCTGAAGTGTAGGTCTGCTTCCCCAGTCTGTCTATCATCCGGGACTCCATGTTCGGAGGATGGGCAGTCGAACTTTCTTCCGCTAGTTCTTTTTTAGTGTCCGCTGCCACAACCATGAAGTCTACTGCCAAACCTCTGGACCAGTGCAGATGCCTTTCCGGAGGGGAAATAATTTTATCAGGCCTCCGGGGAATTGGCTTAATGTTTTCAGGGGCCATCCAAGCCTGCTGCACAATGAGTTTAATCAACTCATCTGCAAGGGTGGTCACCCAGGAAGTAGATGGCCAAGCACGGAAGGCTTGTAAGAATACAAATTCCTCAGTAGAAGGTTTGATGGGTATCCAGTCACCACTCTGTTTCAGGATCTCAAGTATGTCTCCAAATGAGACATCATCAGGGGGTGACCGTGGGGACCTTTCTCCCTCATCAAAATCCACATCTTCGGTGACTGATTCCACAGGGGAATCCACGTGCTTCTTCTTGCATGTTCTCTTCAGGGTGGCACCTCAGTGGGATATTCCAAAGAGGACCCTGAAGAGTGGGCTCCCTGGAGCAGGGTTTCTTGCTGCTCCCATGCTCAAAGTCCCTGTGTAGTGGGCTGTGTCAACTGCATGCTAGAGGAGAGTGAAAGGTCAGGTAACTGCATGCCTGTTGTTGAAGCAAGAACCCTCTCCATCACCTGGAATGCAAGCCCACCAGAAGAGGGATGGGAGCCCAGAACCAAGAGGGACAACCTTGGAACTGGGGTCACACCCCGCTCTGATGACCCTACCTCCAGGATAGGAGCCCCAAAAGGACTACAAACTGCTGGGCCAGCCGGAGCTGTAGATGGAGCCACAGAAATAATTGGCATCGAACTAAGGGTCATGGCGCTGACAGACCAGTTACGGTCCCGAGGGTGGGTTGACTCCAGATGGAGTGAAGTCCAGAGGGAAGGCTCCGGAACCGTGGAAGTAGTCGTCACAGGAAAGTAGAGTTGTGTATACTTACCATAAATGTAGATGTTCGAGTGTATTCACTGTTGCAGTCATCACATTTGGGTTATCTGCTTACAGTAGCCCTCAGTCGGCCTGATTAACAAAGTCTTGGGTCCTGCATCGGTTGCTGTCTCTTCTTCCATGATGTCAGGGGTATAAAACATGCAGCTGACGCCATTACATCAGTTTTTCTTGCCCCAGATGTCAGGTGCCCCCCTAATGGGGAGCAATTAAATATGTATAAAAATACAAGGTTATACCTCCAAAAAAAAGCAAATACACCAAAAAGCTTTTAGGCATAGTAAAGGAGAGTAGAGGTATAGCCAAAAAAAGTCAGGGGGCTGGAGGGAGGGTAACCAGGACTACAACAGTGAATACACTTGAACATCTACATTTATGGTAAGTGTACACAACTGTACTATGTTCTTCGTGTTTCACTGTTGCAGTCATCACATTTAGGTAGATTCCCAAAGCTAAGGATGGGGAAGGAATTTAGATAGCATTAGGATCAGCTATAAGGCCCTGCAAGACTGCAGTGGCAAAGCCAGCTCTGGACTTAGAGAAAATTGGCAAATGGTAATGCTTGGTGAAAGTATGTACAGAACTCCAGGTAGCAGCTTCTAGGATGTCCCTGGTAGGGATGCCTCTGAGAAAGCCTGTAGAGGTAGATGCAGCCCTGGTTGAGCGGGGTCTGATCCCCTGTGGGATAGGTTTTCCATGGTGCTTATAGCAGAAATTAATGCAATGGCTTTTCCATTTAGAAATGGTTTGCTTTGAAATAGCCTTCCCCTCTGTCCCTGCAGCAAATGCCACCAGCAGTTGTTCAGGTTTCCTTTGAGGTTTAGTCCTGTCCAAGTAGAATCTATGTTGTTTGTGCACATCTAAGGAGTGCAGTATCTGTTTCCCTTTGTTCTGTGGATTAGGAAAGAAGGTTGGCAAATGGATGGACTGATTAAGCACTACACTGGATACCACCTTGGGCATGAAGGACGGATTGGTTCTGAGGGACACCCTGTCTGCATGAAAGATGATGAAAGGTTCCACTGCCATAAGGGCCTGTAATTCTGATACCCTTCTAGCTGAGGTGATTGCTAAAAGGAAAGCTGTTTTCCAAGAAAGAAATTTTAAATCTGCAGAAACAGCTGGCTCGAAAGGAGGGAGAGTGAGTTTTTCCAATACAAAGTTAAGGTCCCAGGATGGGGTTGGAGCTCTCCTGGGTGGCCTTAAATTTTTGGCCCCTCTGAGGAACTGCTTGAGCAGTGGATGACAGAAGAGGGGAGGTTCTGTGTTATAATGAGCTGAAATGGCTGAGGCGTGAATTTTGATGGAGGAAAAAGACAGGCTCTTGTGAAGCATCTCAGTTAAGTATTGAAAAATCTGAGGTAAATTGGGCGATGCTGTGCTCGTCCCTTGAGATTGGTTCCAGGCACAAAATCTTTTCCATTTTTCAGCATAAGATTTTCTAGTACTAGGCCTCCTTGCCTCTAAAATGAAACCCATCACTGGTTTACTAAGGGATGGTAAAGGAGAGATTAGGAAATTAGCCAGGCTGCCAGGTTCAGAGTTTGAAGCTGAGGGTGCAGAATCTGGTTCTCCTGCTGAAACAGCAGGGTAGGAGTCTGAGGCAGGTGCCATGGGGCCAACAGTGACACACTGTGCAAGAGGGGGTACCAGTGTTGGCGTGGCCAGTCGGGTACAATCAAAATCTTTCTTGGTTTGTCTTGTTTGATCTTTAGTAGTACTTTGGAGAGCAGAGGCAGAGGAGGAAAGGCATAAACTGATAGGTTTTTCCAGCTGAAGGACAGAGCATCCACTTTCCATGCCTGTTTGTGGGGAGTCCTTGTGCAAAATTTGTCCAATTGATAGTTCTGGGGGGAGGCAAACAGTTCTATATCTGGGCTCCCCCATTTGCTTGTCAACATGTTGAAAATCCTTGGTTCCAGTTTCCACTTGTGTAGGTCCATGAGGTTCCTGCATAGTCTGTTTGCCAATGTATTTAGGTTTCCTGGCAAGAATTGAGCTTGTAGATGCACTTGGTAAGCTCAAGGCTGTGTTCCACAATGCCATGGCTAGTCTGCAGAGGGAGTAAGAATGGGTACCCCCCTGCTTGTTTATGTACCACATAAAAGTGGTGTTGTCTGTCTTTACCATTAATTGCCCTGGAAGAATGTGGTCCTTGAAGGCTGTCAGAGCATTCTGTACAGCTAACAGTGCATTTGACTTGGGTTCCATTTGCCCTGAATGCACTTCCCTGCCAGGTGAGCCCCCCCATGCATAGTCTGATGCATCTGTTGTTAGGGTTTGGGCGGCAGGGGGTAGTGTGAATGGTAGTCCCTTGTTTTGGTGGCAGACCTCTGCCCACCAAAGGAACTCTAGGCATAGGCAAGGTATGACAGGAATCATTGCTTCTAGATCCTAAGAATGTTGACACCATAGGCTTTTTAGATACCATTGTAGTTTCTTCATATGCAGTCTTGCATATGGAATTAGAAGGATGCAGGAGGCCATGAACCCCAAGGCATGTAGTATTTGCCTTGCAGACAGCAGGGTTTTTGTGGCCACTTGTTTGAAGCAGGTTGTCAAATGAATTTGTTTCTCCGGCGTGAAGAAAGCCATCTGGGAAGTTGTATTCAAGCTTGCTCCCAGGAATATAATTTGTTGACAGGGTACCAGGTGTGATTTCTTTTCGTTTATGGTGTACCCCAGACAAGTTAGTACCCTTTGTACAAAGGCCAGATGATTCAAAAGTATGTCCTGGCTTTTTGCCTGAATTAGACAATCGTCCAGGTATGGGTATATTTGAATATTTCTTTGCCTGCAAAATGCAATGACTGGAGCTAGGCAGCTTTGTGAATATCCTGGGTGCAGTAGATAAGCCAAAGGGCAGTGCAGAGAACTGATAGTGCATGTAGCCTGCTTTGAAGCGTAGGTATCTTCTGCAAGATTCCCTGATTGGGATGTGCAGGTATGCCTCCTTTAAGTCTAGTGTTGCCAACCAGGCTTCTTTGCCTAGCATAGGGAGCAACTGCTGAAGAGTTAGCATCTTGAATTTTGGAATCATCAAAAAGGTGTTTAGAGTAGACAGGTCCAGGATAGGATGCCATGAATTGTCTTTTAGGGTACCAGGAAAAGTCTTGAGTAGAAACCTTGTCCCTTTTCCTCTTCTGGTACCAACTGAGTAGCCCCATGCTTAAGAGAGAAAGTACTTGCTTTTGGGCATCTGCCCACTTATGTGGGGGTAAATTTGGCCACCCGCTTGGTGTTGGTAACGTGTAGAAGTGAAATCAGTATCCCTGGGACAAAATATTTAAAACCCATTTGTCCTGGGTAATGAGTTCCCAGTTCTTGGCATGAAGAGCAATCTTTCCCCCCAAGGAGCAGTCAGTTGAGAAGTGCTTGGAAGTTTTAAAAAGAAATCGAGACAGTTTACCATAGGGGGAGTTTTATTACTCCCAGATTTGGAAGTGGAGGTCCCCCACTGTTTAGTCCTGTGCATACCCTGGGATTGAAGCCTGGGAGCTCTGCTGGATCTGGGTTTGGACTGAGGAGGTCTGGAAGAGGCAGGAAAGGACCAATTCCTGGAAGGCCAATGCCTACTAAACCTTGGAGGTTGTACTTGTAAAAAATCTTTTTTGCACGGATTTTTTTCCTCCATCTTTTTAAGAACTTCTTCTGCCTTGCTGCCAAACAGGCGATCCTGGTTTAAGGGAGCATCCAGTAATTTTGCTTTAACATGATCTGGCAAGGATTGTTCCTTAAGCCAAGCATGCCTTCTAAGTACAGACCCAGTTACAGCAGCCCAGCAAGATGCCTCTAGTGAATCAAAACCACATTGCAAAGTATGTTTTCCAAGCTGAATGCAGTAAATCCTGTAAATCCTTATTTTCAGCACAATCAGGAATCAACATCATTTTCTGTTTAAGCAATCCAAAAATATGCTGCTGATACTTTAACATATGAAAAGTACAGTTTTGTACCTACCATAAATGTAGATGTTCAAGTGTTCACCCTGCTGCAGTCATCACACTTGGGTTATCCTGCCATCAGGCGGTCCCGCAGTCGGCCTGAATTCCAAAGTCTTGGTCCGGCGTTGGTTGCTGTCACTTCTTCCCTGACGTCAGTGCGTCAGGGGTATATAAGAGGCATCCGACGCCATTTTCTTCAGTTTTTCTTGTCCCAGATGTCAGGTGCTCCCAATAGGTAGGCAAAATATATATATATATAGCTAGATAAAAATACAACAATACCTTTAGGCACAAGCAAATACACCACAGAGGTTGTATAGGATAGAGTGGTATAGATACGTTCAGCTAGTTCAGAGGGGATGGAGGGAGGGTAACCTGGATTGCAGCAGGGTGAACACTCAAACATCTCCATTTATGGTAGGTACAAAACTGTACTATGTTCATCGTGTTACCCGGCTGCAGTCATCACACTTGGGTTGAATCCCAAAGCTAAGGATGGGAGGTGGAGTTAAACAGGGTTAGAAGAAGCTAGTAGGCCCTGCAAAACTGCAGTGGCAAAACCAGCTCTAGTCTTAGAATATAGAGGTAAGTGATAGTGTTTGGTGAAGGTGTGCACTGAACTCCAAGGTGCAGCTTCCAGAATATCCTTGGTTGGCACTCCCCTAAGAAAGGCTGCTGATGTAGCTGTAGCCCTGGTGGAGTGGGACCTAATGTTAGCAGGTACCGGTTTCCCATGATGCGTGTAGCAGAAACGTATGCAATGCCCTATCCATTTAGAAATAGTCTGTTTTGAGATAGCTTTTCCTTGTGATCCTGTAGCATAGGCTACAAAGAGCTGGTCAGTTTTTCTGAAAGCCTTAGTTTTATCCAAGTAGTAACGTAATTGCCTGTGAATGTCCAAAGAGTGCAGGAGTCTTTCTCCTTTGTTCTGGGGATTTGGGAAAAAGGTGGGCAAATGAATGGTTTGGTTTAGGGCCACACTGGATACCACCTTTGGCATAAAGGAAGAGTAGAGAGACTCTGTCTTGATGAAAAATGAGGAAAGGCTCCACTGCCATTAGTGCCTGTAGCTCTGAGACTCTTCTAGCTGAGGTTATTGCTAGTAGCAGGGCAGTTTTCCATGAAAGAAATTTTAAATCAGCTGAAAAAGCTGGTTCAAAGGGCGGCAGTGTAAGCTTTTCCAGAACAAAGTTGAGATCCCAAGTAGGTGTTGGTGCTCTCCTTGGCGGTCATATGTTCTTAGCCCCTCTGAGGTACTGTCTTAGGAGTGGATGTGAGAATAAAGAAGGATCCGTGTTATAATGAGCTGAAATTGCTGAGGCGTGGATCTTAATAGATGAAAAGGAAAGTCCTTTGTGCAACATCTCAGTTAAATATTGTAGAATCTGAGGAATGTTTGGATCAAGGGGATTTTGGCCTTTAGCCTGGTTCCAGGTGAAAAATCTTTTCCATTTGTCTGAATAGGTTTTCCTGGTGCTGGGCCTCCTGGCCTCCAGAATGACATCCATAACAGCTTTGGATAGAGGTGTTGGCTGGTTGTTTAGGTAATTTGCCATGCAGCCAGGTTTAAAGTCTTGAGCTGGCTGTGTAGAATATGATTGTCTCGTTGGGTGAGCAGGTGAGGAATTTGTGGTAAAATCCATGGTGGGCCGTGGGACATGTTCCTTAGAATTGGATACCAATGCTGGTGTGGCCAGTCTGGTGCAACGAGAATCATTTGTGGCCTCTCTAATCTGACTTTCAGCAGTACCTTTGCTAGAAGAGGCAGTGGAGGAAAGGCATACACTGTTAATGTTTTCCAACTGAATGAGAGGGCATCCACTTTCCAAGCTTGTGGCTGGAATGTCCTTGTGCAAAATTTTTGAAGTTGGTAGTTTTGGGGGCTTGCAAACAGATCTATGTCTGGGCGTCCCCATTTTTGAGCTATCATTGCAAATACTTGTGGATCTAGTTTCCACTCGTGTGGATCCATGATGTTTCTGCTTAGGTCGTCTGCCAATGTGTTTTTCTTTCCTGGCAGGAATTGTGCTTGTAATTGAACCTGGTAAGACAGTGCAGTGTTCCACAAGGTCATTGCTTGCCTGCATAGAGGGTAGGAATGTGTGCCCCCTTGCTTGTTTATGTACCACATTACTGTGGTATTGTCCGTCTTTATTATTAGTTGTCCTGGTTGTAAGAGGTCCTTGAAAGCTGTTAGGGCATTCTGTACTGCTAGAATTTCTTTTTAATTGATATGTAGATGCCTCTGATCTGTAGTCCATTTGCCCTGAATGCACTGTCCTGCCATGTGTGCTCCCCAGGCATAGTCCGATTAATCTGTTGTCACAGTATAGACCAAACAAACACTAATAAACTTTTTGAAATCCACAAGAAATGCCAAATGTCCGTAAAGGCAACCGTTTCATGAAACAGATAAACTGAAGTGCTTCTCCAAGCACTTTTCGTTCAAGTCATACACGAACTTCATCAGACACCATAAAATCAATTAAAATTATTTAAATACTGTGCGTAATACATCAGCTGGTGAATTAATTAAAAATTAAAGCAATATTGTCCTTATACCAGTACCTCGTACGTGTAAGAGTACAACTTTTATGTATACATCTATTTTTATATACATTTATATATATATACAAGTATGCCATGCATAAGGATAAAAAATATAACCAAATTAAATGTAAAAAATATAGCTGCAGCAGCTGCTGGTCAAGTTAGAAATTTCTTTAAGATTTCTTTAAGGTTTCTTATGCCTTTTTATGCTTTATTTCAAAAGTCTTGTGCCTTAACATTACAGTGGTTTACATGTTTTAAATATTTATTAACATATTTATAATAATTCATTTAGAAGATTTGAACTTTCTGTATGATTTAATGTGAGACTGAGTACTATAATAGGATTTTATTTAAAATTAAATAATCTGTTGTCACAGTTTGCCTGGCTGTGGGTAAGGTGAAAGGCTGACCCTTGTTGAGGTGACATGCCTGTGCCCACCATAAAAACTCTTGTTGAAGGCAGGGAATGAGTGGTATCACTGTTTCCAAGCTGTGGCTATGCTGAGTGCATATGCTTTTCAGGTACCATTGTAATTTCCTCATATGCAGTTTTGCAAATGGTATTAGTAGTATGCAAGATGCCATGAATCCCAAGGCCTGCAGAATTTTTCTTGCAGGGAGTTGGGTCTTTGTTGCCATTAATTTGAAATATTGAGTCAGCTGTTGTTGCTTGTCTGGCGTGAGATAAGCCATCTGGGCCGTTGTATTCAAGCTGGCACCCAGGAATATTATGTTTTGTGAGGGCACTAGTTTTGATTTCTTTTTGTTTACTGTGTACCCTAGGCAACTTAGAAGGTGTTTGACAAATGCCAGATGCTTTAAAAGAATGTCCTTGCTTTCTGCTTGAATAAGGCAGTCGTCCAGGTATGGGTACATTTGAATTCCTCTTTGTCTGCAGTATGCAATTACTGGTGCCAGGGATTTTGTGAAGAACCTGGGCGCAGTAGATAAGCCAAAGGGCAGTGTAGAGAATTGATAATGTGTTGAACCTGCAATGAAGCGGAGGTATCTTCTGCAATTTTGTCTGATAGGGACATGTAGGTATTCCTCCTTGAGGTCCAATGTTACTAGCCAAGCATTCTTGCCCAGCATGGGAAGAAGCTGCTGCAGTGTTAGCATCTTGAATTTTGGTACTTGCAGATAGGTGTTCAGAATTGAAAGATCCAGAATGGGTCTCCATGCTTTGTCCTTTCTTGGGACTAGAAAGAGTCTTGAGTAAAATCCTTGTCCTTGCTCCTGTGTAGGTACGTGCTGAATGGCTCTCATGTCCATGAGAGCTGTAATTTGTTTTTGTGCCTCTGCCCATTGATTTGGTGGCAGGTTTGGCATTCCTTTTATCCTTGGTAAGGTATGAAAGTGGAATCTGTATCCTTGAGAGACAATGTTTAGAACCCATTTGTCTTTTGTGATGATGTGCCAGCTGTCTGCAAAAAATGCTAATTTTCCTCCCAAGGGAGCTGCCAGGAGAGATTTGCTTGGTAGTTTGAGGATTGAGTCATTGTGTTTGTCTTCTGCTAGTTTGGGGCCTGTCTTCTCCTCCTTTCTGGGTAGCAGTACCACATTGGCGAGGATTGTAAGGGCCTTGTGACTGACCTCTGCCCCTTGGGCATCTGTATTTTCCCCTCTGTGATCTGTCAGAAGCTGGAAAGGACCAGTTTTTTGTTGGCCAATTTCTGCTGAAACGAGGGGGTTGTACCTGCAAAAAATCCTTGACCGTCTGCATAGACTTTGCCTTATCCTCCATTTTCTTTAAAACCTCTTCTGCTTTGACACCAAATAATACATCCTGCTGTAAAGGTGCATCCAATAATTTTGCTTTAACATGATCAGGAAGGGTTTGTTCTTTTAACCAAGCATGTCTGCGTATGACAGAGCCAGTAACAGCTGCTCTACAGGAAGCTTCTAACGAATCAAATCCGCATTGTAAAGTATGTTTGCCCACCTGTTCAGCTGCATGCAACAGATCCTGCATTTCCTTGAATTCAGACTGTTCAGTATGTATGCTCATTTTTTGTTTTAATTGAGACATTAGGAATTGCTGATATTTCAGCATGTGAAACTGACAATTTAATGCTCTCATAGCCAGAGTTGCTGAGGTGTATATTTTCTTTCCCCATCTATCTAGGGCTCTGGAATCCCTTTCAGAGGGCACAGGGTTTTTAGCCATAGAAGCTTTAGCTCCCTTAGGATCCTGGGAAATTGTTTCTGGGTCAGCCACAGGGCTTTTATAAAGGAATTTGTGTGAGTCAGGTACTCTGTAGTATCTGTCTAGTTTGGCTGAAGCAGGAGGTAGAGAGTCTGGATTTAAACTAGACTCCAAGAAAACATCATCCACAATATCTAAAACTGGAGGGATAGCAAGAGGTCTGTGCTGGGGTAGTAAAAGGAACTCTCGGAGCCTTTTCTTAGAATCAGATTAGTCCTGGCCTTCGCAGTGGAAATGTTCCCTCATGGTATGTAAAGTTGCCCCAAAGGAGTAGTCTTCAGGGGGAGATGCTGAGGGAATAGAGTCTTCAGCATCAGAGTCTTCATAAGGTGGAAAAGTGTAATCCTGTTCCTCAGAAGAATCTGAGGAATTTGAAACCTGGTCAGAGGAAGCATAACCCTCCTCTTGTCTTGGTCTTTTATCAGGAGGGGGATGGGAACCCCTGATTAGGGTAATCAAATCTTCAGCCATCTTAAGCATCTGTTTCTTAGGCATGGGGCCTTGAACTGTAGACTGATGTACAGTCTTCTTAGGTTTTAAAGGAGTTATAACCTTAGCATAAGATTTAATGGTGAGTGTAGTCGGTCTGAAGACACCTTCTGCAACCAAAGGTGTTTCCACTGCACCGGGGTCTACTTCTGCTCCGGTGTCAGAAGATGGCTGCGTCGGCCTAGTAGACTCCGCTTGAGAATCCACAGCTGTCTGGGGTTCCAGTTCTGCGGTCGTCAGGGGCTGCGTAGGCACCTCACTGAAAACCGGAGAACCGGCGACAGGCCCAGCAGAGGCCTCGGAGTCTGGCTTGTTCCTAGGCTGCCTGTCCTTATCCCTGCGTTTTTTATGTATGCCGGTCGTCAGCTGCTCCGACGGCATGATATAATTAAATTTCCTACCAAAGTAATGTCGTGCAAATTCAAAACGGCGTTTGATAGTTCGTTTATTAAACCTAGCACAAAAACGACAACCTGTGACGTTGTGGTCTGGGCCTAGGCAAGGAATACAATAGGAATGGAAGTCCTTATGAGGTATTTGCTTCCCACAAGAAATGTAATTGTTAACTTTTTCTGACATCGGACTGAGGCAAGAAAAGGTTCCCCAATGGGGTACTTAGCTTTATTGAAGACTTTGGACTGAAATTCAAATCGAAAATCTCAGGTGTCGGCAGACCGGCTCTTGCGAACTGCTTCTGCTTCAGGCACCGCGCGGCAAGAAAGACTGAAGAAAATGGCGTTGGATGCCTCTTATATACGCACTGACGTCAGGGAAGAAGAGACAGCAACCGACGCCGGACCAAGACTTTGGAATTCAGGCCGACTGCGGGACTGCCTGATGGCAGGATAACCCAAGTGTGATGTCTGCAGCAGGGTAAAACGATGAACATCTGGCAGTTTAAGGCCCTAATGGCTAAAGTTGCAGAAGTGTATACCTTCTTACTGCATCTATCCAGCGGTCTGGAGTCTCTATCAGAGGGGGTAGGATTTTTGGCAGTAGTAGCTTTAATGCCCTTGGGTCCCTGTGAAATGGTCTCAGGATCCGCAGTAGGATTTTTAAAAAGGAACTTGTGAGAGTCAGGGACCCTGTAATATCTATCAGGTTTTCTGGAAGCAGGAGGTAAAGAGTCAGGGGCCAAGCTAGATTCCGAAAAGGCATCATCAACAATGTCTAGTACAGGAGGTATGGCTAAAGGCCTGTGCTGGGGCAGGAGTAAGAAATCCCTAAGCCTCTTTTTAGAATCAAAGAAATCCTGACTTTCCCAACGAAAATGCTCCCTGAGAGTATGCAAGGTTTCACCAAAAGAGAAATCCTCTGGGGAGAAGCAGAGGGAATAGAGTCCTCAGCATCAGAATCCTCATAGGTAGATAAAGGTAAATCCTGGTCATCAGAGGAAACAGAAAATTCAGAATCCTGGTCAGAAGTATCATAAGCAAACTCAGTCCAAGGTCTCTTAGAGGGGGAAGGTTGGCTTCCCCTAATTAAAGTAATAAGGTCTTCAGCCATTCTTATCATTTGTTTTTTAGGCATAGAGGCCTGACCATGCGGTCTGGGCGTCAGTTTTCTAGGCATGGTTCGAGATTTAGGCCTTGAAGAAGAAGATGGCATCGGTTTAATATACAAGTCAGTAGGCCGGAATACACCCTCAGAAGCCGGTGCCTGCAGAGCGGCTCTGGACCCATCCAAGGTAGAGACATCTGCAGGTTCCACAGTTGAAGCATCTCGCGGCAAACCAGACTCCAAATGGGTTTCAGTAGAGGCCTGCGAATCTGAAGTAGCAGGTATCCGGGGTTGCGAAAGCGCATCACTGAGTACCGGTGAACTGGCGACCGGCTTAGGAGAAGCATTGTCGGCAGCTTTGGCCCTAGGCGGCCTGTCTCTGTCTTTATCTTTGCGTTTTTTTAGAATGTCGGTAGTCGGATGGCTTACCGAAGACATACCAGGAAAGTTGAACTAAGCACCAAAATATTTAGAAGCGAAAATATACCGACAACGGATAGTTCGTGGTTTAAATAAGGCACAAAACCGACAACAAGGTATGTCATGGTCAGGGCCTAGGCAAGGAATACAGTGCGAATGAAAATCTTTATGAGGTATTTGCTTTCCACAAGTAATGCAATTATTTACTTTTACTGACATCGGTTAAGAGCAAGAAAAAGTTTCCCCAATGGGGTACTTAGCTTTAAGTTGAAGACTTCGGTTCTGAAACTCGAAAACTAAAATTTTAGGAGTCGGCCGACCAGCACTTGCGAACTGCTTCTGCTTTGGGCACCGCACGGCAAGAAAGACTGATGTAATGGCGTTGGCTGCATGTTTAACACCCCTGACGACCTGACATCATGGAAGAAGAGACAGCATCCGATGCAGGACCCAAGACTTTGTTAATCAGGCCGACTGAGGGCTACTGCAAGCAGATAACCCAAATGTGATGACTGCAACAGTGAAACACGAAGAACATCCGAAGGCTTACGCACTGGGGTAGACCGGTACCGAGGGCTCCAAAGTCTGCGAAGAGCTTGGAGTAGGATATGTTGGAGTCAATGCAGAGTAAACCTCAGCTCCAGATGGGACGGAAGTCTTAGCAGGGGTGGGAATTCCTCTAGCTGCCAAGAGCTGATCGAAAAGCCGCATTACATCTATTTCAGAAAGACTCCCGGTGGACCTTGTTGACATTCCTGAGGGCGAGTCTGGTCTCTCAAGAAAAGGACTATATTGCTGTCTCAAGAAAGGGTCTACAGTAGGAGAGTACCTGGTCTTGGGCAAAATTTCAGGTTCCGGCACCGAAGATGGAGCCATAAGGGAAGTCACTGTCGGTGTCAATGAAGTGTCTGGTACCGAAGCATGTATAAGAACTGTCGGTTCTGTAGTTTTCATCAACAACAACTTTGTCACTATAGAGCTAGTTGAGAGCTCAGGGGCCAAAGTAGACGGTGCAGACATTTTGGGAATCTTAGGTAATACAGTCTGAGAACTTTTCAGTTCTGCAGAGCCCGGGGAAGCCAGAACCAAGTGGCTTCTCTTTTTCTTATCTTTCCTGGGATGTGATGAGACCTCCTCTTCAGAAAGGGCCTCCAAAAAGAAGGTTTTCAATAAACCCTTGAGAATCAGCTTGTTCTTGTGCTCTGCGAGAGTGTGAAAACTAAAATTTTTACATATCTTGCAAGGAGGTTGTATCTGGAGATGAGAAACTCCAAGACAGTAAATGCACAAAAGATGCCTGCCCGAGTTAGGCATATTTTGCCACCACTTATCACACTGCTTAAAACCCGTCATTCCTCTTTTGTCAACCATGTTTGAAGAGTAAGAGAAATTTAGGCACAACAGAATACAGTAATCCAAGACAGAAACAGAAAAACAATACTGTAAAGAAAAGTTTTTTTTTTTAAATATAGATATAGAAAGGGAGACTAAAGGGAAAGAGAATACCAGCGATGGTATAGTAGATTACCACAAGGGTAAAGGAGGGGCCGTACCAACAATGGTACAAAGATTACCATAGAAAAATGGGTAGGAATAAAAGTCACAGATCCAAATAGAAAAAGAGAGAAAACTATTCCAAGGAAAAAACGAAGATTAGAGAGACTAAATAAGCGTAAATATCAAAAAATATATCACTTAGCTGAGAGTGCCGGCTTGGCACATCTTGAGAAGTACATGGCAAACGAGATATGGAGAAAGGAGAACAGGGGCACTATGGGTAGGACTTTGCTCGATAGTTTTTGCCTGGTACGAACTTGTATATTGGCCAAGTCGGTTCTGAGGTCGGAACCAAAGTCCTATCAGTAAGCAATGAATGAAGATTTACAACATCAGATTACAAGGTTACTAGTATACACAGAGTCACAGTTATCAGATGACACAAAACACGTCATCATCGTATGCCATCAGTATCTACTCTTCTGTCTCCATGTTAAAAAAAAATGTCTTTCCCAAGAAAAAACCCTTTTCCACTATGGTCAGCCTGGATATCAAATGATGAATTTCAGCCTGGATATCAAAACAAAACTACCAGCAGGCAAACTGGGTATTTCATCCCTTAGTGCTATGGCACTAGAGGGTGCACTACTACACTACCATGTGACACAGTACCAAATGGGATACTACTGTACTATCAAGTGCTAAGATATCAATACCAGATGGGATACTACCAAGTGCTATGGAGCCATATGGGGTACTACTGTATTACCAAGTGCTATGGTACCAGATGAGGATACTACTGTACTACAAAATGCTATTGTACCTGATGGGGTCCCAAGTGTAGTACCGAGTGCTATGGTACCAAATGGGGTACTACTGTACTACCAAGTGCTATGGTACCAGATGGGTACCTACTGTACTATCGAGTGCTATGGTACCAGATGGGGTACCTACTGTACTATTGAGTGCTATGGTACCAGATGGGGGTACTAATGTGTAAGTGCTACCATACTAGATGGGGTACCTACTGCACTACTGAGTGCTAAGGTAAGAGATGGGGTACTACTGTACTACAAAGTGCTATGGTACCAGATGGGGTACTACGGTAATACCAATTGCTATGGTACCAGATGGGGTACTACTGTAACACAAAGTGCTACCGTACTAGATGAGGTACTACTGTACTACCAGGTGGTACAGTAACAGGGTACTACTGTACTACAAACTGCTATGGTACCAGATGTAGTACTACTGTACTATCAAGGGCTATGGTACCAGATGGGGTACCTACTATACTACCAAGTGCTATAATACCAGATGGGGTACTATCATACTACCAAGTGCTACGGTACCTACCATACTATCAAGTGCTATGTTACAAAATGGGGTATTAACACACCACCAAAAGTATTACAAATAAAATTACAACAGACAACTTTCCAAACTTAAGTACTGAGGCAGTCCTGTCACAGCCTAATGACAAAATACTCTGGCCATTTTCACACTGATGAACAGCCTAACTAAATGCATGCAGGCTCTCTTTCCAACTATCTAGGACTTAAAATACTACATAGTAACCTAAGACATTTCTATATCAAAATCACATAAGTTCATTAACTGTATAGCCCACTACTCACCTCATCTCTTCACAGCCACAGAAACCTGATTAAAGTAATTACCAAAGATGCAGAAATACTCCCACCAGATTATAATACATTCAAACTAGATAGAACCAACAAAAAAGCAGATGGTGCTGCTATTTTCTACAGAAATGTTTTAGATCTCTCCACTTTCTGTAATATTATACCCACCTTCAACAATGCTGAACTTCTCATCTCACTTCCCAAACTGAACACTCGCAAATCTCTAGCCATCACAAGTCTATACATACCACCTAGTAACATTCCTCTCCTGGATCTTGGTCAATATAAGACTAGACATCATCTTGCTAGGAGTCATTAACAGACTGGCAAAAGACAGCTCTATAAAACCCAACAAATTCAATTAATTTTTATGGCTTCTCTCAATTTATCAAGACTCCAACTAGAAATAACAAGACCACATCTGAAGGATCCATCCTAGACTAGGTTCTAACATGCACCAAAAACAATGTTGCCACAAGTGTCACTCTACCCAGTAGCCCAAGTGACCTATAGCTAAGCTACATAATAAGACTCCCCAAACAGCTCCACAAAGTTCATTACTATAACACAGTCAGAAACCCAAGTGACATCAATGCAGAAACTTTTACTTACAGCCAACTCCAGTTCAGCTGGGCACCACTTAAAATGTTTGCCCTTGATGAAGCAGTGCACACATTAATAAAGTATTTCTAAATATCCTGGCCAAGCAAGCACCATTAAGATCCAAAAGAGTTTAAAACAAAAATCAGCCCCTTGGTTAACTAAAAAAAGCAAAGCAACTCACTCAACTTAGGGACAAAGCCTGGAAGTCATGGCTACAAACCAAGTCTCACATGTAAATGGAACAATATAGGCAGTTAAGGAACTATAACAAACAATTGATAAAACACAACAAAAAATCTTATAGCAACACCAAAGACTCAACATCAGACAAGCCAAAATCCATAAATACATTCCAAAATCCTGGAAAATCAGTCCAATCCAACCCACTACCAACCAATAACTCCCCAAACAGTGCCTACCAGTTTAATGCACATTTAATAAATACAGTAACCTTCATCCTACAAAACAAAATTACAAATCTATCCATCCCACCATAACCACCTCAACACTCAGTCCAGCCAACATACATCTGTAATTAAAACTACCTGCACACCATTAAGATAACCACTGAGCAAGACCAACTTCCATATGAATACCTCAAACTAGCCACAGATAACCTTATACATCCCATTCTGATTCTAATAAATCACTCTAGCCAAGAAAAATATGTCCTCACCTTATGAGAAAATCCTATATAATACCCCTCCATAAAGGTGGCTCATCAAACGACCTCACAAACTACTGAACAACTGCCATTCTCTCACCCTTATCCAACATCCTGGAAAGATGTAGTCACTCTCAACTTTCTACATATATTACTTCTCATAACCACCTCTCTTCTTCACAGCATGGTTTCAGACCCAATCACAGTACAACCACTGCCCTTTTAAGGTTCAAAGATATAATAAATCACAATAGAAATTCAGTTCCTCTAAGCTCAGCCCTATTTCTGTATCTATCCAAGACGTTCAACACAGTCAATCATCAAATTCTCCTAGCTAAGCTCTATTTCCATGGATTATCACCCTCCTCACTTAACTGGTTTCTTAGTTACCTAATAGGTCCCAAGCAGTGACATGGTAAGATGATTTCTCCTCTTCCCTTTCTATATCCATCTGAGTCCCACAAGGCTCCATCCTAGGGTCACCATTGTTTAACATATTTATCAGGATCTAAACAGAGAAGCCAAAGAGGCCACCATAGTATAATGTGCCAATGACTCCACTGTAATATTTGCTGCAAAGACACTACCCGTGCTCCAAACACTCACCCAGAAGTCCTTCTCCCCCACAGAAGTTTGGCTTGACAATGCTCTACTTCTAAATCCACAAAAATATTAAACTACTACTGTTCATCCCCAATTGTCTCTCGCCTCCCAAAAAATTACCGATAATATACTGTCATCCAGAAAAGAGCTGGTATCCCACACCAAACTACTAGGTCTGATTATAGATAACCACCTGGAATTTGATCTCCACTTTCAGCAAGCCATGAAAAAGACACACCAATAGCCAGGCTTCCTCTGTACAGTAAAACACTACCTTACTGACCTTGCTAGACAAAACACAGCCACTTCTACTCCCTACCTGATTATATGCCTCTCCTATCCTAACAAGTCTCAACTCCTCTCTATTAGTCAAAGTGGAAAGTACAGTTTTGTACCTACCATAAATGTAGATGTTCGAGTGTAAACACTGCTGCAGTCATTACACTTGGGTTATCCTGCCGTCAGGCGGTTCCCCAGTTGGCCTGAGTTCCAAAGTCTTGGTCTGGCGTCAGTTGCTGTCACCTCTTCCCTGACTTCAGTGCGACAGGGGGATATAAGATGCAGCCGACGCCATTTTCTTCAGTTTTTCTTGCCCCAGATGTCAGGTGCCCCCAAATTGGTAGGCCATTCAAACTGCTAGTAAAATATATAAAAGAAAAGCAAACAACCATTTTTAATTACCAACAAATACTCCCCATAGGTAATAAGTGTAGATGAGCTAGGTATGTACCAGAAAGTAAGAGGGGAAGGAGGGAGGGTAACCTGGACTACAGCAGTGTTTACACTCGAACATCTACATTTATGGTAAGTACAAAACTGTACTATGTTCATCGTGTTACACTGCTGCAGTCATCACACTTGGGTGGAATCCCAAAGCTGAGGTAGGGAGGCTGGATCTATAAGGCATTAGGGGTGGCTATAAGGCCCTGCAGTACAGCAGTGGCGAAGCTAGCTCTGGATTTGGAGTATAAAGACAAATGGTAATGTTTGGTGAAGGTATGCACAGAACTCCATGTTACTGCTTCTAAAATATCCTTGGTAGGTACTCCTCTGAGGTAGGCAGTTGAAGTGGCTGTTGCCTGGTGCAGTGAGGTCTAATGCTGCTAGGTACAGGTTTTCTATGGTGGGTATAGCAGAAACGTAAACAGTGTCCTATCCATTTTGAAATAGTCTGCTTTGAAATGGCTTTTCCCTGTGCTCCTGCAGCGTATGCTACCAATAATTGCTCAGATTTTCTGAAAGCTTTGGTTTTGTCCAAGTAGAAGCGTAACTGCCTGTGAATGTCCAGGGAATGTAGTAGTCTCTCCCCTTTGTTCTGTGGTTTTGGATAAAAAGTTAGCAAGTGAATGGTTTGGTTTAGAGCCACACTTGATACCACCTTTGGCATAAACGGAGGGTTAGTTCTTAAGGACACCCTGTCCTGGTGGAAGATGAAGAAAGGTTCCACTGCCATTAGTGCCTGTAATTCTGAAACTCTTCTTGCTGATGTTATTGCCAGTAGCAGAGCAGTCTTCCAAGAGATGTATTTTAAATCTGCTGTGTTAGCTGGTTCAAAAGGAGGTAAAGTTAATTTTTCCAAAACAAAGTTGAGGTCCCAAGTTGGTGTAGGTGCTCTACAGGGCGGTCTCATGTTTTTAGCCCCTCTGAGGTACTGTTTGAGCAAAGGATTAGAAAAAATTGGTGGATCCGTGTTGTAATGAGCAGAAATGGCTGAAGCATGGATTTTGATGGATGAGAAAGAGAGGCCCTTGCCCAGCATCTCAGTTAAGTGTTGAAGTGTCTGAGGAATGTTTGGGACAAGAGGGTCAACGCTGTCTGCTTGATTCCAGGCACAGAATCTCTTCCATTTATCCAAGTAAGCTTTCCTGGTGCTAGGCCTTCTGGCCTCCAGAATGACATCCATAACAGCTTTGGAGAGAGGCAATGCTTGCTTGGCTAAGGAATTTTCCATGCAGCTAGATTTAAGGTCTTTAGCTGGCTGTGAAGTAAGGAATTTTCCATGCAGCTAGATTTAAGGTCTTTAGCTGGCTGTGAAGTATCTGATTGTTGTGTTGTGTCAACAGCTGTGGGATTTGAGGCAAAATCCAGGGAGGTTCTTGTGCTAAGTTCTTTAAGATTGGGTACCAGTGCTGGCGTGGCCAGTCTGGTGCAATCAGGATCATCTTTGGCTCTTCCTGCCTGGCTTTTATGAGTACCTTTGGAAGGAGAGGTAAAGGAGGGAAAGCGTATACTTGTAGTTTTTTCCAACTGAATGAGAGGGCATCCACTTTCCATGCTTGTGGATGGTAGCTCCTTGTGCAGAATTTCTGTAATTGGCAGTTCATTGGGGATGCAAACAGATCTATGTCTGGTCTCCCACATTTTTGTGTTATCATTCTGAATATTTGTGGGCTCAATTCCCATTCGTGGGGATCCATGATGTTTCTGCTTAGGTCGTCTGCCAGTGTGTTTTTCTCTCCTGGCAGGAATTGTGCCTGCAGATGAACTTGGTAGTTTAAAGCTGTGTTCCACAAGGTCATGGCTTGTCTGCAGAGGGGGTAGGAGTGTGTGCCCCCTTGCTTGTTTATGTACCACATAACTGTGGTGTTGTCTGTCTTTAGTAGTAGTTGTCCTGGATGCAGCAGGTCCTTGAAAGATATAATTGCATTTTGTACAGCTAGCATCTCTTTTTAATTGATGTGGAGATGTCTTTGCTCTCTGGGCCACTCTCTCTGAATACATTTTCCTGCCATGTGTGCACCCCAGGTGTAATCCAATGCATCTGTTGTCAGTGTCTGCCTGGCTGTGGGTTGAGTAAAAGGCTGTCCCTTGTTGAGGTGACAAGCTTGAGCCCAACATCGAAACTCCTGTTGAAGGCAAGGAATTAGTGGTATAACTGTTTCCAAACTTTGACAGTGTTGAGACCATACACTCTTTAGGTACCATTATAGTTTCCTCATATGCAGTCTGGCATATGGAATTAGTAGGATGCAAGATGCCATGTAGCCCAAGGCCTGCAGAATTTTTCTTGCAGGGAGTTGGGTCTTTGTTGCCATTAAATGAAAATACTGAGTCAGTTGTCGCTTGTCTGGCGTGAGATAAGCCATCTGGGCCATTGTGTTTAAGCTGGCACCCAGGAATATTATCTGTTGTGAGGGCACTAGTTTTGATTTCTTTTCGTTTACTGTGTACCCCAGGCAACTTAATAACTTTTTTATGTACGCCAGATGCTTTAGAAGAATGTCCTTCTTCTCTGCTTGAATCAGGCATTCGTCCAGTATGGGTAAATTTGAATTTCTTTTTGCCTGCAAAATGCAATTACTGGTGCCAGGCACTTTGTGAAGACCCTGGGCGCAGTAGATAAGCCAAAGGGCAGTGCAGAGAATTGATAGTGCATTGAACCAGCTAGAAATCTGAAGTATCTTCTGCAGTTTTGTCTGATAGGGACATGCAGGTATGCCTCTTTGAGGTCCAAAGTCACAAGCCAAGCTTTCTTGCCCAGCATGGGAAGAAGCTGCTGCAGTGTCAACATTTTGAATTTCGGAACATCTAGGTAAGTGTTCAGAGAAGAAAGGTCCAGAATGGGTCTCCAAGCTTTGTCCTTTCTGGGAACCAGAAAGAGTCTTCAGTAAAATCCTTGTCCTTGCTCTTGTGGTGGTACCTTTTGAATAGCTCTCATGTCCATGAGTGCTGTATTTTGTTTTTGAGCCTCTGCCCATTGATTTGGTGGCAGCTTTGGCATTCCTTTTAACCTTGGCAGAGTGGAAAAGTGGAACCTGTAACCTTGAGATATGATGTTGAGAACCCATTTGTCTTTGGTGATGCAATGCCAATCGTGATAGAAAAGAGCCAGTTTTCCTCCTAAAGGGGCTGCCAAGAGATAGCTGTTTGGCAGATGTAGTGGAAAGTCATTGAGATTGTTTTTTATAAGGTTGAGGCCTGTCTTCCCCTTCTTTCTGGCCTGGTGTACCCCATTGTCGAGGTCTGTAAGGGCCTTGTGTTTGACCTCTACCTCTTGGACGTCTATATCTGCCCCTTTGAGGTCTGTCTGTGACTGGAAAGGACCAATTCTTTGTTGGCCAATTTCTGCTAAAACGAGGAGGCTGAACCTGTAAGAAATCTTTGACCGTTTGCATAGATTTTGCCTTATCCTCCATATTTTTTAATACCTCCTCTGCCTTAACTCCAAACAACACATCCTGCTGCAAAGGTGCATCCAATAATTTGGCCTTAACATGATCTGGTAGCGTATGTTCTTTTAACCAAGCATGCCTTCTAATGACAGAGCCTGTAACTGCTGCTCTACAGGAGGCCTCTAAGGAATCAAACCCACATTGCAAAGTATGTTTCCCACTTGTTCAGCTGCATGCAATAAATCCTGCATTTCTTTCAAATTCGGAGGATCTGAATCTGGAAACATCTTTTGTTTCAACTGAGACATTAAAAATTGCTGATATTTTAGCATGTGAAACTGGCAATTCAAGGCTCTCATTGCTAAAGTTGCAGACGTATAAACTTTCTTTCCCCATCTGTCTAATGCTCTGGAATCTCTGTCAGAGGGGACTGGGTTTTTAGCTGATGAGGCCTTAATCCCTTTGGGTCCCTGAGAAATAGTTTCAGGGTCAGCAACAGGGCTTTTGTACAGAAATTTGTGACAGTCAGGGACTCTATAATATCTATCAGGCTTAACTGGGGCTGGTGGTAAGGAGTCAGGGTTTAAGCTGGATTCAGTGTACACATCATCCACAATATCTAATACTGGCAGAATAGCAAGGGGTCTGTGTTGAGGCAATAAAAGGAAGTCTCTGAGCCTTTTCTTGGATTCTGAGTAATCCTGGCCTTCCCAGTGGAAATGTTCCCTCATGGCATGTAAGGTCTCCCCAAAGGAGTAGTCCTCAGGCGGAGAGGCTGATGGGATTGATTCCTCAGCATCAGAATCCTCATAAGGGAGTAAGGAATATCCTAGGTCTGAGGATGAGTGTGAGGAAATGGACACCTGGTCGGAAGATTCATAGTCTGCATCTTGTCTGGGCCTTTTATCAGGAGGGGGATGGGACCCTCTGATCAGGGTGATTAGGTCTTCGGCCATTTTTAGCATTTGTTTCTTAGGCATGGAAGCCTGTCTTGGAGATAGCTGTGTCTGTTTCTTTACTTTTAAGGGAGGCTTAGACTTAACAGAGGGTTTAATGGTTAACTGGGTAGGTCTGAAAACACCCTCTGAAGCTGTGGATTGCTCAGCTACTTCGGTTCCCCCTGTAGGGTTAAGTTCGGGAATCTGAATACCAAGTGCGTCCGAAGGCCCAGCCAGCTCCACGTGGGAGTCAGAGGCGGTCTGTGGTTCTGTGGAAGCGGTCGTCAGGGGCTGCGTAGGCACCTCGCTGAAAACCGGAGAACCGGCGACAGGCCTAGAAGAGGCCTCGTTGTCAGTTTTGGGCCTCGGATGCCTGTCCTTGTACTTGTGCTTTTTATGTATTCCGGTCGTTGGAAGTTCCGACGGCATGGTGTAATTGAATTTTCTGCCAAAATAATGTCGGGCAAAATCAAACCGACGTTTAATAGTGCGCTTGTTAAACCTACCACAAAACCGACAACCAGTGACGTGGTGGTCTGGGCCTAGGCATGGAATACAATAGGAGTGGAAATCCTTCTGAGGTATTTGCTTCCCACAAGAAATACAGTTATTAACTTTTACTGACATCGGTCTGAGGCAAGAAAAAGTTACCCCATCGGGGTACTTGCTTTTTTAGAAGACTTCGGTTCTGGATTCGGAATGAAAATCTCAGGAGTCGGCCGACCGGCACTTGCAAACTGCTTCTGCTTCGGGCACCGCGCGGTAAGAAAGACTGAAGAAAACGGCGTCGGCTGCATCTTATATCCCCCTGTCGCACTGACGTCAGGGAAGAGGCGATAGCAACCGACGCCGGACCAGGACTTTGGAACTCAGGCCGACTGGGGAACCGCCTGATGGCAGGATAACCCAAGTGTAATGACTGCAGCAGTGTAACACGATGAACCTCAATGCTACAATAAAGAAGCCAAATTCGTAACCAACCAAAAATATTAATCCCATTACTGCCTGTCTATAAAAAAACTAAACTGGCTGAAACAAAACGATTCTTTATTGCACTCACAATTAATTACAGCCTTCACATTACTGCACAACTCTCCAAAATTCCCATCATTTCACGCCATCATTCAACCTTACACTACTAAGAGACCTTTATGCTCCACTAACAAATCATTACTCTCCATAACTAAATCTAGCAACAATTCAGGATACTCCTTTGCATTCATACTGAATTGCTAACAGCTGGAATACTACCCCACCCTGCTTAAGAACAGTGTGCAACGTAAAAGACTTAAAATGCCAACTAAAGTAACACCCGATAAATAAATGTCTCTGCACCTGCACCTCCCCTGGTTAAACTGGTACTAATATACTTACATGATTTTGAGTCATAACTTTCTGCTGCATAAAACGTACTGTATTACTATCACAAACATAACAATTATCTTCCTTGTGCCTCCTCCCCTCATTCCTTTCTCTGCGCTGCCTCATATCTTTATCTTATCTTCCTATATTTTAGATTTTCAACAAGTCTTTACATTAACAAATACGCTAGCATACAACCTGACAATCTACGAATACTGATGATACAGCACCGCATATGCATCCCTGTATTTAAAAAAATATATTCATATAAAAGCCATGTAACTGTTATTTTTAATTGTAACTGTAAATGATGTAACTGATGTCAAGTATGTCTGAATAATGGAATGATGGAACTGTTGCTCATGAATGAAACTGACTGTAAATGATGAAAGGATAGGAGGATGGTATAGTGGTTAAGGTGTTCAACTTATAGACACAAGGTACAGGGTTTGATTCTCACTGGTGCCGGAGTCATGGCCTTAAACTAAATGCCAAAAAATGTATAGTCATCCCCTTTGGGAAAAACAAAGTACCCACAAATTATCACATAGACAGCAACCCACTGAGTACGGAAAAAGTAATCAGAGACCTAGGGACCCAAGTCGACAGCGACCTCTCATTTGACACCCACGTTGCCAAAGTGGTTAGAAAGACATTCTACCTTGCGCACCTTATCATGAAGGGATTCACATCCAGATCCAAGGATGTCATTGTACCCCTATACTCCTCCCTCATCAGACCCATGATTGAGTACAATGCCCCATTTGGTATGTATCTCACCCGGCATTTGCAACAGCTGGAGAGACCACAAAAGTACCTCACCAAGAGGATCAAGGGTCTCCAACATATGTCTTATTCTGCCAGACTAAAGAAACTCCAGCTCTATTCAGTAGCATACCGCCTGCTCAGAGGTGATCTGTGCCTGACGTACAAGGCCATGTCCAATCAGGAACTGATGAACATGCTCCACCTCAAAAAATCCAAATCCATCAGAACCATGAGAGCTAAAGACTTAAACCTCGGCACAAGTATGAATAGGACATGCTGGAGGGATAGATTCATAACCCAGAGGCTTCCCATGCTCTGGAACAGAATCCCAGTTCATGTTAGGCAGAGCCCCTCACTAACTCTCTTCAAGGGAAATCTTGATGAGTGGATGGGAGATCGTAAGTTTACCCCAGGGGTCACATCTGTGTCACTACTAGACAGGGGCACAGTAAACTAATTCTATTATATAAGGGGACCTTCACTGTGTCACTACTAGACAGAGGCACAGTATTCTAAATCTATTCCGTGCATTTTTGTACCATTTCATGGGGTGGCGAAAGCCACATCACTATGGCTAGGCTTACAAATGCCCCAGGGCAGATAGCCTAGTACTAAACTATGAAACATGGGTAGGTGGCTGGACTTGGAACGGCCATCAGGAACAGTTAGCCTGGTACTAATTTTGAAAGACCAATTGGCATAATGGTGAAGGTGTTCTCCTCCCATTCACAACGTACATGGTTTGATCCTGATCTCTGATAAGAGCTTCGGTAATTGATGTCTGTATAATGGAGCTTTCCTCCTGAGCCTTCACTGAAAAATGGTACTGCTTAGGCAGACATCCTGATAAACAAATACCACTATATAACATTCTGACATAAACATGGCGCAAGCCACATGTCAAAAACAATGAAATACTTCCCCCAGGGTACAACCTATACAGATTCGATTGTCAAAACAAATGTGGAGGTATTGTAGCAATAATGTTCAAGCAAATCTAGCACTAGAACTTAACACCACACTTCCTTTAACAATACTGAAATGCTCCTCTCCAAAATGAAAATCAACAAAAACAATACCCTAATCATAGTGGCTATGACTGCACCACTTATAATTAAAGTAATCCATCCAATTTTATAAACCTACATAGTTTCTCCCAGCTCATACAAAACCACACAAGAATAGACAAAAGCTCTAACAGACACTCCATCCTAGACTGGACTCACACAAACAACTACAACACATCCCTTCTAACAGGTTGCCTCCCCAGTACCATGAGTGACCACCTACCTACCTAATCAGAAACAATCTCACTCCACCCAGACAAGCAGTTTACAGGCTAATCCATAACAAGATGAAATTTAATACCCACACATTTAAAATCCCTCCTCCAACAAATTAGCTGCCCCCCTCAAAACTCTACCACTAGACAACACCGTGCAACATTTTAACACCACATTCCTCAATATTCTAAACAGCCTAGCCCCCCCCGCAGAACAGCTATAATAAAACATCACTACTTACTCTGGCTAAAGACCTGCTAAAAAAAAGGGACAGGGCATGGGAACACTGCTTAACTAACAAAAGCAATGACAAAGTACAGTTGTGTACACTTACCATAAATGTAGATGTTCGAGTGTATTCACTGTTGCAGTCATCACATTTGGGTTATCTGCTTGCAGTAGCCCTCAGTCGGCCTGATTAACAAAGTCTTGTGGCCTGTATCAGTTGCTGTCCCTTCTTCCGTGACGTCAGGTCGTCAGGGGTATAAACATGCAGCCGATGCCATTACATCAGTCTTTCTTGCCCCAGATGGCAGGTGCCCCCCTAATGGGAAGCAATTAAATCTATAAATATACAAGGTTATACCTCCAACAAAAAAGCAAATACACCAAAAAGATTTTGAGCATAGTAAAGGAGAGTAGAGGTATAGCCAAAAGAAGTAAGGGAGCTGGAGGGAGGGTAACCAGGACTGCAACGGTGAATACACTCGAACATCTACATTTATGGTAAGTGTACACAACTGTAATATGTTCTTCGTGTTTCACTGTTGCAGTCATCACATTTGGGTAGATTCCCAAAGCTAAGGATGGGAGGAGGAATTTAGATAGCATTAGGACCAGCTATAAGGCCCTGCAAGACTACAGTGGCAAAGCCAGATCTGGATTTAGAGAAAATTGGCAGATGGTAATGGTTGGTGAAAGTATGTACAGAACTCCAGGTAGCAGCTTTTAGAATGTCCCTGGTAGGGACGCCTCTGAGAAAGGCTGTAGAGGTAGATGCAACCCTCGTTGAGTGGGGTCTGATCCCCTGTGGGATAGGTATTCCATGGTGCTTGTAGCAGAAAAGAATGCAATGGCCTATCCATTTGGAAATGGTTTGCTTTCAAATAGCCCTCCCCTCTGCCCGTGCAGCAAATGCCACCAGCAGTTGTTCAAATTTCCTTTGAGGTTTAGTCCTGTCCAAGTAGAATCTAAGTTGTCTGTGTACATCTAAGGAGTGCAGTATCCATTCCCCATTGTTCTGTGGATTAGGAAATAAGGTTAGAAAATGAATGGACTAATTAAGGGCCACACTGGATACCACCTTGGGCATGAAGGAGGGATTGGTCCTGATGGACACCCTGTCTGCATGAATGATGATGAAAGGCTCCACTGCCATAAGGGCCTGTAATTCAGATACCCTTCTTGCTGAAGTGATTGCTAAAAGGAAGGCTATTTTCCAAGGAAGGAATTTTAAGTCTGCAGTAGCAGCTGGCTCGAAAGGAGGAAGAGTGAGTTTCTCCAATACAAAGTTAAGGTCCCAGGCTGGAGTTGGAGCTCTCCTAGGTGGTCATAAATTTTTGGCACCTCTGAGGAACTGCTTGAGCAGTGGATGAGAGAAGAGGGGGGGGTTCTGTGTTATAATGAGCTGAAATGATGAGACGTGAATGCTGATGGAGGAGAAAGACAGGCCCTTGTGAAGCATCTCAGTTAAGTATTGTAAAATCTGAGGTAAATTGGGCACTGCTGTGCTCATCCCTTGAGATTGATTCCAGGCACAGAATCTTTTCCTTTTTTCAGCATAGGATTTTCTAGTACTAGGCCTCCTTGCCTCTAAAATGATATCCATCACTGGTTTACTGAGGGATGGTAAAGGAGAGATTAAGTAATTAGCCAGGCTGCTAGGTTCAGTGTTTGAAGCTGAGGGTGCAGAATCTGGTTTTCCTGCTGAGACAATACGGTAGGAGTATGAGGCAGGTGCCATGGGGCCGACAGTTACACACTGTGAAGAGGGGTACCAGTGTTGGCGGAGCCAGTCTGTATCAAAATCGTCCTTGGTTTGTCTTGTTTGATCTTTACTAGTACTTTGGAGAGCAGAGGCAGAGGAGGAAAGGCATAAACTGATAGGTTTTTCCAGCTGAAGGACAGAGCATCCAAATTCCAAGCTTGTTTGTGGGGAGTCCTTCTGCAAAATTTGTCCAATTGATAGTTCTGGGGGGAGGCAAACAGGTCTATATCTGGGCTCCCCCATTTGCTTGTCAACATGTTGAAAATCCTCGGTTCCAGTTTCCACTCATGTGGGTCCATGAGGTTTCTGCTTAGTTCGTCTGCCAGTGTATTTAGTTTTCCTGGCAGGAATTGAGCTTGTAGATGCATAGTCTGATGCGTCTGCTGTTAGGGTTTGGGCGGCAGGGGGTAGTGGGAATGGTAGTCCCTTGTTTTGGTGGCAGGCCTCTGCCCACCAAAGGAACTCTAGGCGTAGAGAAGGTATGATAGGAATCATTGCTTCTAGATCCTGAGAATGTTGACAACATAGGCTTTTTAGATACCATTGTAGCTTCCTCATATGCAGTCTTGCATATGGAATTAGAAGAATGCACGAGGCCATGGACCCCAAGGCTTGTATTATTTGCCTTGCAGATGCAGGGTTTCTGTAGCCACTTGTTTGAAGTAGGTTGTCAAATGAATTTGTTTCTCTGGCGTGAGGAAAGCCATCTGGGAAGTTGTATTCAAGCTTGATCCCAGGAATATAATTTGTAGACAGGGTACCAGGTGTGATTTATTTTCGTTTATGGTGTACCCCAGACAAGTTAGCACCCTTTGTACAAAGGCCAGATGATTCACAAGTATGTCCTGGCTTTCGGCCTGAATTAGACAATCGTCCGGGTATGGGTATATTTGAATATTTCTTTGTCTGCAAAATGCAACGACTGGAGCTAGGCACTTTGTGAATACTGGGTGCAGTAGATAAGCCAAAGGGCAGTGCAGAGAAAGTACAGTTGTGTACACTTACCATAAACGTAGATGTTCGAGTGTATTCACTGTTGCGCGGTGCCCGAAGCAGAAGCATTTCGCAATTGCTGGTCAGCCGACTACTGAAATATTCGAGTTTGAGTTTCAGAACCGAAGTCTTCACTAAAGCTAAGTACCCCATTGGGGAAACTTTTTTCTTGCTCCATACCGATGTCAGAAAAAGTTAATAATTGTATTACTTGTGGGAAGCAAATACCTCATAAGGATTTCCATTTATACTGTATTCTTGCCTAGGCCCTGATCACAAAGTGCCTAGCTGTCAGTTTTGTGCTAGATTTAACCAACGCAGTATTAAGCGTCGGTATATTTTTGCCTCAAAGTATTTTGGAAACAGATTTAACTATCCAGAAATGTCGTCGGATAGCAATCCGACTACCGGAGTACATAAAAAAACGCAAAGAAAAGGACAGAGAAAGGCAGTCGAGATCCAAAACCGACGAAGAAGCTTCTCCTAAGCCAGTCGCCGGATCACCGGTACTCAGGCGCTTTCGCAGCCCCTGATACCCGCTACCTTCGAGTCGCAGGCCTCTACCGACACCCATGTGGAGTCTGGCATGCCGCAAGATACTCATGGTATTGAACCGACGGATGTATCTTCCTTGGATGGGTCCAGAACCGCTGAACAGGCACCAGCTTCTGAGGGTGTATTTAGACCTCAACATTTGTATATCAAACTGATGACAGCTGCAAAACAAAAGACAAAAGCAACTTCTAAAACTAAAAAAAAACAACGCATGAACCACGTGCACAGGCCTCTATGCCCAAAAAAACAGATGATCAAAATGGCAGAAGACCTTATTACCTTGATCAGGGGTACCCATCCCCCTCCAGATAAGAGGCCTAGGCAAGACACTGATTATGAATCTTCAGATCAGGTTTCTATTTTTTCTGATTCCTCTTCTGATCAGGAATTATCTATACCTCCCTATGCGAATTCTGATGCAAAGGAGTCTATACCATCTGCATCTCCTCCTGAGGATGATTCATTTGGAGAAACCTTGCATACTTTGAGGGAGCATTTTCACTGGGAGAGTCAAGACTTCTCAGAATCAAAAAAGAGGCTCAGGGATTTCCTCCTTCTCCCTCAGCACAGGCCTTTAGCCATTCCCCCTGTTTTAGACATTGTGCATGATGTGTTTTCGGAGTCAAGCTTGACCCCTGACTCCTTACCTCCGGCTCCCAGTAAGCCTGACAGATATTACAGGGTGCCTGACTCACATAAATTTTTATTTAGAAACCCTGCTGCTGATCCTGAAACTATTTCACAGGGTCCAAAGGGAGTTAAGGCCTCAACAGCAAAAAATCCTACCCCATCTGACAGAGATTCAAGGGTACTGGACAGATGGGGAAAAAAGGTTTATACATCTGCAACCTTGGCAGTCAGGGCCTTAAGTTGTCAATTTCATATGCTTAAGTACCAAGAACATGTTATGGGACTGCTGAAACAGAAAATGATGTTGATTTCTGAATGTGCAGAAAATAAAGAATTGCAAGAATTATTGCATGCAGCTGAACAGGTTGGAAAGCATACTTTGCAATGTGGTTTTGACTCCTTAGAGGCCTCCTGCAGGGCCACAGTTACTGGATCTGTGATTAGCAGGCATGCCTGGCTAAAGGAACAAAATTTACCTGATCATGTTAAAGCTAAATTGCTAGATGCACCTTTACAGCATGATTCTCTGTTTGGTATTAAGGCAGAAGAGGTTTTAAAGAAAATGGAAGACAAAGCTAAGTCTATGCAAACTGTTAAAGACTTCTTACAAGTGCAGCCACCAAGATTCAGTAGACACTGGCCTACAAAAAAATTGATCCTTTCCAGTGTCAGACAGAGCTCAAAGGGGCAAATCCAGACGCCCTAAGGGTTCCAGATACCAGGCGCAAGATTCATACAGGTCAAAGCAATGGGACACTTCTACCTCCAAATCTGGAGGAGATAAAGCGCAAACCTACAGAAAACAACCCCAATGAGTTCCCTCTGCCTACACCAAGCACTTATCTTTTGGCAGCACCCATAGGGGGAAAATTAGCACTTTTTGCTCAAAATTGGCAGTTAATAACCCAGGACAAGTGGGTACAAAACATAGTATCACAGGGATACAGATTCCATTTCCACACTCTGCCAATGGCAAATGGTTGGCCAGATTTGCCAAAAAATCAAAGGGCAGAGGCACAGAAACAGGTTACATCCCTCATGGATATGGGGGCCATTCAGCTAGTACTAGAACAGGAAAAAGGACAAGGTTTTTACTCAAGACTGTTCTTGGTACCCAGAAAGGACAAGGCCTGGCGGCCAATACTGGATTTATCGATTTTGAACACATAACTGGACATTCCAAAATTCAAAATGCTGACTTTGCAGCAGCTTCTGCCCATGCTGGGCAAGAATGCATGGCTGGTGACATTAGACCTAAAACAGGCATACCTGCATGTCCCAATAAGACAATTGTGCAGAAGATACTGCAGACTCAAGGCTTAATGCATTACCAATTCTCTGCACTGCCCTTTGGCTTATCTACTGCGCCCAGGGTCTTTACAAAGTGCCTGGCACCAGTAATTGCATTTTGCAGACAAAGAAGTATACAAATATATCCTTACTTGGACGACTGTCTCATTCAAGCAGAGAACAAGGACATTCTTCTTCAACACCTGGCGTTTGTAAAAAGGCTTCTAACATGCCTAGGGTACACAATAAATGAAAAGAAATCACAACTGGCACCCTCTCAAAAGATAACATTCATGGGTGCAAACTTGAATTCAACTGCCCAGATGGCTTACCTCACGCCAGACAAGCAAAGGCAACTGACTACTTACTTCAAACTGATGGCAACAAAAACCCTGTTTTCTGCAAGACAAATTCTGCAGGCTCTGGGCTTCCTGGCATCCTGCATCCTACTGATTTCATATGCAAGACTGCATATGAGGAAACTATAATGGTACCTAAAAAGTTTATGGAGTCAACATTCTCAAAGTCTGAAAGCAATGATTCCTCTCATTCCCTGCCTACAACAGGAGTTTCTATGGTGGGCAAAGGCATGTCACCAAAATATGGGATGGGCCTTCACTCTACCCCCTGCCAGCCAAACCTTAACAACAGACGCATCAGATTATGCCTGGGGGCCCACATGGCAGGAAGATGCATTCAGGGCATATGGACCCCAAAACAAATGCATCTACATATCAACCAAAAAGAGATGCTAGCTGTTCAAAATGCCCTAACAGCCTTCAAGGACTTACTTCATCCAGTACAACTACTGATAAAGATGGACAACACCACGGTCATGTGGTATTTAAACAAGCAAGGGGGCACACACTCATAGCCCCTTTGCAGATTAGCCATGGCACTGTGGGACACAGCTTTGACCAACCAAATACATCTTCAAGCTCAATTCCTGCCAGGAAAGCAAACTACTCTGGCAGACACTTTAAGCAGAAACCTGATGGATCCTCACGAGTGGTAACTAAATCCACAAGTTTTCAGCATGATAACAGAGAAATGGGGGAGCCCAGACATAGATCTATTTGCCTCCCCTCAAAATTATCAATTAAAAAGATTCTGCACAAGGATGTATCACAGACAAGCATGGAAAGTGGACGCCCTATCCTTCAGTTGGAAAAACCTATCAGTTTATGCCTTTCCTCCTCTGCCTCTTCTCCACAAGGTCCTCCTAAAAGTCAGACAAGAGAAACCAAAGATAATATTAATTGCCCCGGACTGGCCCCGCCAATACTGGTACCCAATCCTAAGGAACTTGTCTCAATACCCAGCTTGGACCTTACCTCAAAGATCTCAACTACTGTCCCAGCAAAACAATCAGATCCAGCACAATCAACTACAGACACTGAACCTGGCAGCATGGCTGATCATGTAGTTATACAAACAACGCCTCTCAGTAAAGCTGTGATGGATGTCATTTTGGAAGCCAGAAGGCCTAGTACTAGAAAATATTATGCTGACAAATGGAAGAGATTCTGTGCTTGGAATCAAGCACAAGGAACTGATACAGCAGAATCAAATATTCCTCAGGTATTACAATACTTAACTGAGATGCTTGACAAAGGCCTCATCGATTAAAATCTATGTCTCTGCCATTTTGGCTCATTACAATACAGAGCCACCAATCTTTTCTCATCCTTTACTAAAGCAGTATCTTAGAGGAGCCAAAAATGTAAGACCTCCTAGAAGATCACCATTACCTGCATGAGACCGCAATTATCTGTTGGAAAAGCTCACCCTGCCTCCATTTGAACCAGCTGCTACCGCTGATATAAAGTTCTTATAATGGAAAACAGCTCTGCTACTAGCAATTACTTCAGCAAGAAGAGTTTCAGAGCTAAAGGCCCTCATGGCTGTAGAGCCTTTTATCATATTTTACCCAGACAGGGTGTCTCTGAGGACAAATCCTACATTTATGCCTAAAGTGGTTTCCAGTGTGGCTCTTAACCAAACAACTCATCTGACAACTTTTTATCCAAATCCGCAGAACAAGGGGGAGAGAATTCTGCATTCCTTGGATGTACACAGACAGCTAAGATTCTACTTGAGCAGAACTAAAGCTCTAAGAAAAACTGAGGAATTACTAGTGACATATGCTGCAGGATCAGAAGGAAAGGCTATTTCAAAGCAGACAATTTCAAAGTGGATAAGCCACTGTATCCGTTTCTGCTACTTACACCATGGTAAACCTGTGCCCAAGGGCATTAGGTCTCATTCCACCAGAGTTGCAGCTACTTCAGCAGCCTTTCTCAGAGGAGTACCAACGAAAGACATTCTAAAGGCTGCTACTAAGAGTTCTGTTCACACCTTTACAAAGCATTATCATTTGCCTCTCTACTCTAAGTCCAGGGCAGGCTTTGCCACTGCAGTTCGCAGGGCCTTATAGCTGCACCTAATGCTGTTTAGCCTCCCAACCATAGCTTTGGGATTCTACCCAAATGTAATGACTGCAACAGTGAAACACGAAGAACATAGTACAGTTGTGTACACTTACCATAAATGTAGATGTTCGAGTGTATTCACTGTTGCAGTCCAGGTTACCCTCCCGCCATCCCCCTGTCATTCTGGAATTTATCTTTCCTTCTCTATCTTCTGCAACCTATGTGGTGTATTTGCTTGTAGATGAAGGTAGAAGTTTATATTGATGCATGTATATATATATATATATATATATATATATATATATATATTTTTTTTTTTTTTTTTTGCTACCTTTTTGGGGGCACCTGACATCAGGGGCAAGAAAAACTAAAGAAAATGGCGTCGGCTGCATGTTGTATACCCCTGACGACCTGACGTCATGGAAGAGGAGACAGCAACCGATGCAGGACTCAAAACTTTGGAATTCAGGCCGACTGAGGGCAACCTGCCAGCAGATTACCCAAATGTAATGACTGCAACAGTGAAACACGAAGAACATCTGATAGTGTGTGTAGCCTGCTTTGAAGCGTAGGTATCTTCTGCAAGATTCCCTGATTGCGATGTGCAGGTATGCTTCCTTTAAATCTAGTGTTGCCAACCAGGCGTCTTTGCCTAGCATAGGGAGCAACTGGTGAAGAGTTAGCATCTTCAATTTTGGAATCACCAAAAAGGTGTTTAGAGTAGACAGGTCCAGGATAGGACGCCATGAATTGTCTTTTCTGGGTACCAGGAAAAGTCTCGAGTAGAAACCTTGTCCCTTTTCCTCTTCTGGTACCAACTGAATATCCCCTATGCTTAAGACAGAAAGTACTTGCTTCTGGGCCTCTGCCCACTGATTTAGGGGTAGATCTGGCCACCCGCTTGGTGTTGGTAATATGTGGATGTGAAATCTGTATCCCTGGGACACTATATTTAAAACCAATTTGTCCTGGGTAATGAGTTCCCAGTTCTTGGCATGAAGAGCAATCTTTCCCCCCAAAGGGGCAGTCAGTTGAAAAGTGCTTGGAAGTTTTAAAAAGAAGTCATTGAGACAGTTTACCATAGGGGGGAGTTTTATTACTCCCAGATTTGGAAGTGGAGGCCCCCACTGCTTAGTCCTGTGCTTAGCCTGGGACTGAAGCCTGGGAGCTCTGCTGGATCTGGGTTTGGACTGAGAAGGTCTGGAAGAGGCAGGAAAGGACCAATTCTTGGAAAGCCAATGCCTACTAAACCTTGGAGGTTGTACTTGTAAAAAATCTTTAACAGTTTGCATAGATTTAGCTATTTCCTCCATCTTTTTAAGAACTTCTTCTGCCTTCTTACCAAACAGGCGGTCCTGGTTTAAGGGAGCATCCTGTAATTTCACTTTAACATGATCTGGCAAGGATTGGTCCTTAAGCCAAGCATGCCTTCTAAGTACAGACCCAGTTACAGCAGCCCTACAAGATGCCTCTAGTGAATCAAAACCACATTGCAAAGTATGTTTTCCAACTTGTTCAGCTGAATGCAGTAAATCCTGTAAATCCTTATTTTCAGCACAATCAGGAATCAATATAATTTTCTGTTTAAGCAATCCAATAATATGCTGCTGATACTTTAACATATGAAACTGGCAGTTTAAGGCCCTAATGGCCAAAGTTGCAGAAGTGTATACCTTCTTACCCCATCTATTCAGCGCCCTGGAGTCTCTATCAAAGGGGGTAGGATTTTTGGCAGCAGTAGCTTTAATGCCCTTGGGTCCCTGTGAAATGGTCTCAGGATCCGCAGTAGGATTTTTAAAAAGGAACTTGTGAGAGTCAGGGACCCTGTAATATCTATCAGGTTTTCTGGGAGCAGGAGGTAAAGAGTCTGGGGCCAAGCTAGATTCCAAAAAGGCATCATCAACAGTGTCTAGTACAGGAGGTATGGCTAAAGGCCTGTGCTGGGGCAGGAGTAAGAAATCCCTAAGCCTGTTTTTAGAATCAGAGTAATCCTGACATTTCCAATGAAAATGCAACCTGAAAGTATGCAAGCTTTCACCAAAAGAGAAATCCTCTGGGGGGGAGCAGAGGGAATAGAATCCTCACCATCAGAATCCTCATAGGTCGATAAGGGTAAATCCTGGTCATCAGAGGAAACAGAAAATTCAGAAGCCTGGTCAGAAGTATCATAAGCAAACTCAGTCGTAGGTCTCTTAGAGGGGGAAGGCTGGCTTCCCCTGATTAAAGTAATAAGGTCTTTAGCCATTCTTATCATTTGTTTTTTAGGCATTGAGGCCTGATCATTCAGTCTGGGCATCAGTTTTCTAGGCATGGTTCGAGTTTTAGGCCTTGAAGAAGAAGATGGCATCAGTTTAATACGCAAGTCAGTACGCCTGAATACATCCTCAGAAGCCGGTGCCTGCACAGTGGCTCCGGACCCATCCAAGGTAGAGACATCCTCAGGTTCCACAGTTGAAGCATCTCGCGGCATACCGGACTCCAAATGGGTCTCAGTAGAAGCCTGCGAATCTGAAGTAGTGGGTATCAGGGACTGCGAAAGCGCCTCACTGAGTACCGGCTGGTGACTGGCTTAGGAGAAGCGTCATCAGCAGCTTTTGACCTAGGCAGCCTGTATCTGTCTTTATCTTTGCATTTTTTTAGAATGTCGGTAGTTGGATAGCTTACCGAAGACATATCAGGATAATTGAACCGAGCACCAAACTATTTAGAAGCGAAAATATACCGACGATGGATAGTTCGTGGTTTAAATAAGGCACAAAACCGAGAGCGAGGTACGTCATGGTCAGGGCCTAGGCAAGGAATACAGTACGAATGAAAATCTTTATGAGGTATTTGCTTTCCACAAGTAATGCAATTATTAACTTTTACTGACATCGGTTTAGAGAAAGAAAAAGTTTCCCCAATGGGGTACTTAGCTTTTAGTTGAAGACTTCGGTTCTGAAAACTCGAAAACGAAGATTTCAGGAGTCGGACGACTGGCACTTGTGAACTGCTTCTGCTTTGGGCACTGCACAGCAAGAAAGACTGATGTAATGGCGTCAGCTGCACGTTTTATACCCCTGACGACCTGACATCACAGAAGAAGGACAGCAACCGACGCAGGACCCAAGACTTTGTTAATCAGGCCAACTGAGGGCTACTGCAAGCAGATAACCCAAATGTGATGACTGCAACAGTGAAACACAAAGAACATCCTACTACTGTTCAAACAACTTAGGAACAAAGCTAAATCCCAGATAAAAGCTGACAAAAAACCTACTATACGACTGCACAGCAAAAAAAGAAAAAAAAATTCTGGGCCATCATAAACAAACTCCTGCAACCTGGTAATACTTCTATCCCCAATCCTAACACACCCCTCTCAAATGACAGCATCACAACACAATTCAACTCCTTTTTCATAAACACAATACACTCACTCATTAACTATGACCAAAATACCACTCCTACAATCCCAACAGATAACAGTGAAGGAGTAAACTCCTCCTTTAACCCTGTCCCAACATATACCATAAAAAATACTCAGTAAGCTCAAGCCCACCAGCCTAGCTGCAGACAACCTCCCATCAGAATTCCTCAAATCTGCCTCCAAAGTCATAGCCTACCCCATTTCTATCCTCATCAACTGCTCTATCACCAAAAACTATGTCCCACTAATCTGGAAAGTTCTCCTACATCACTCCCTTACAAAAAGGCGGTAACTCTACCAAAGTTGCTAACTATAGACCCATCACCATTCTTTCACCCCTCTCCAAAACACTAGAAAAATGTATTCACTCCCAGGTCCTAAACTACCTTCTCTCCAACAACCTCCTATCAAACATACAACATGGTTTTTGCCTCCACCATAACACCACAACCGCCCTCCTCAGTTTTACCAAAACAATAAATCAACACAGAAATCATAATAAATTTGTCTTATCTATCTTTCTAGATCTCTCAAAGGCCTTCAACACAGTTTCACACCAGAAATTACTGTCAGAGATAGTCATATTAAATCTCAGTCATTCTTCCCTAGCTTGGTTTCATAGCTATCTAACCAAATGCCAACAAGCTGTTAGATGGCAACAGGAACTATAATCTCTGCTTCCTGTCAACATAGGAGTTTCACAAGGCTTCGTATTAGGCCACCTACTCTTCATCATTTTCATCAACCAAATCCATAAATTCACATCTCTCGCCTCAGTCATCCAAAATGCAGATGATTCTACTGTCATATGCCCTACAGCCTCTCTAACGCAACTACAGGTAACAACACAACAATCTTTCCTAGAAGTAGAATCTTGGCTATCTAACACTAACCTCAGACTGAACCCTAACAAGACCAAGCTGATGCTCTTTCTCGCCATCAAGACACCCAATCTCCCAGTCACTTTTCAAATCCACTTCTCCAACAACACTACTAGAACTACTATCTCACAAACCAAACTACTAGGTGTTACAATCAATAGCCACATAAAATTTGACCTACACATATCTCAAACCATAAAAAAACAAATATCAAACCGAATTAAACCTTTCGTAACTAGCCAATCTAGACTAAATATTGCTAGGACTCGTCTTTTATCCACTCTTCTCTTTACCAAACTTGAGTAATGCTACAACAAAATAGCCAAGTTTGCCACAAGCTCTGCCCTACAACAAATAAAATGGCTAGAACTCCCACAACAGCTAACCTACACCCAACTCATTTTCACCCACCAACTAAAATACCAACCAAACAGAACCCCAGCCCTACAACAAGTACTCCAACTATATGCACACGCTAGATAACTCCGATCCTCACACAAAACACTCCTCCAAGTATCCAAACGCAACAACAAAGCTGTGGACGCCCTCTACTCCCACTATATGGCTAGCTCTGACTTTGGAACTCAATTCCCCAACACATCCTAAACACTACCAACCAAAGACCACCCTGCTAGTAAATGGTTTTGCTCCTGTACCAGCCCAGGCTAACAGCTCACAGCCTCAACACCATATTTCTTTCCCAGCATACAACAGTCACCACTCAAAGACTCCTCTCCCACTGTTTCCATCACCCACAAATCTACCCCCACTCTATTAACCTATAGCAAAAAAGCTAACAGCACCTACCAGCTACTTAGACTAAGGTGATAACAACTACAATGTTCATTCATAACACTTTCTTCTATCTTTTTTGATAAAGGTATACATATGCATATCTAAAGGTCTACATCTGCTCTGTAAAAAAAAATATATGACATACCACTACTATACTTTAATGTCTAGAATAAGAATTGAAATAACTGTCTTTTATAAATGCTAAGTGCTCATTGTATAAATGATGTACTTTAAATGCTTTGTAAAACCTACACTGTAACTATCAATGTATTTTTGTTTTTCAAAGCTTTTCTCCCCAGGCTTCCACTGAAAATGGGCTTCCACCTAGACAGACTATCCCGGTCAACAAATGTAAAATAAAATAAAAATAAAAAAAATACATATATATATATATTTATATATATATATATATATATATATATATATATATATATATATATATATATATATATACACACACACACACACATATATATATATATATATATATATATATATATATATAATAATGCAATATAGACATATATATATATATATATATATATATATATATATATATATAAATATATAATATAACATAATATTATATATATATATATATATGTATTACCTGTAGTGGTAGTCTTGTGATTATGTGCATGGCTCATGATTGTCAACATTCCCACAGAACTAAGTTCTAAGCCCACCTCTGCATATATAACATATTGTAAGATGTGGAATGCGGAGTGTGTGTTGCACATGTATGCTTCAGGCTGGGAGGTCGGTATAATGGTTAGGGTGTTTAACTCACAACACAAAGTACAGAGTTTGAGTCTCACCTTTGAAAGGGAAATTGGCTAGGTTTAACATGGCCCACAAAGACAACTAGCCCAGACTTACCTATGAACCTATATCAGAACACGGATTTGATAAGATGCTGACAGTTTGCAAGCTAGGACACAGAAGCATGTCTGCGTCTTAAAGCATCAGAAGGAAACAATAGCAGAGCTTCACTGAGACTAGAGAAATATTAAGGATGATGAGGATGTGAGGTGAGACTGACTGAAGAGTTTATTTAGGCTATTCAAAATAAAAAACCTCAAATACCTTTTGTGCTGAATGGCTACATCAGCTAGCTCTGTGACACAACTTTTTTATTAGTCTTTTAATGTTAAATTTAAGCAAATTTAGTACATATCAGCACACGACAGCTAACTATTATTTGTGAATTTTAATAAAAAGTATAACAAAAGTATAACAAAGGCAAAAAAAATTGGTTTATGTGCATGGATCTAATTTTATGTACAGTCAAGTAACTAGTTTAAGCAGTCACATGTCAAAAGAATTACGCATGAATGCGGACTCATCTTTTTCATTGATCCTTTTGCACACATGCATTATTGTCACACTCAGCATTCATGTGGTATATGCCCAGTATGCTACATAAACTTGTCTCCTAATCCTGATTTGTTTACTCTTGTTTGCTGCCCAGAAGCTTAAACCTGCGAGTCTTGTTGGCTTTACAAACTAAAAATCTGTGTTCTTATGTATCAAATGTCCACGGGAACCAATCTCACTCAATAAAAATGAGTTCAATACAATCCAGTGTGTGTGTGTGTGTGTGTGTGTGTGTGTGTGTGTGTGTGTGCATACACGCTTGTGCCTTTATCTGTGGTGGTGTGGGGGTGGAACTGGTTTCTGGTATATGTTCGATCATAAGTGTTCTGTTAAGGGTAATGCATGGTTAACAATCTTAATCTGGGTCAGGCAGGGTGCTTTCTTTTCCTGTTTTTCTTACGATGGAGGAAACATCAGATGATGTCATGATACAAACACTCAAGTATGCCCCCCACTTTCCAGGAAATTCTGTGCTAGTTAACCTTACAGCCCCTGTTTCCTTCACATCCTTGTTTACATTAGAAATATCAGTTCCCACTAGGGACAATCACAGGAGAATATGACCCCTTCTCCAAATCAGTGTTGCACTTATAATCCCTTAAGAGTTTTTAGTAACGTCTACCCCACACCAAAAACTTGGTGAGCTGTGACTAACTGTGCCACCATTGGAGATGGGTATGGTACATCAGCCTTATGACTGCAAGAATATTCAGCAGAAAGCAGAAAAGATGAATATTTAAAATGAAAAACAAACTAATGATGCTAGAATGATAATGTTTCTACTTGTTTTCTTCCAAGTCTCTAGGAGGTATCAAATGCAAGGATGTGAAGATGTGTTACATGAGCTGTTTCCTGATATCAGCTACACCTTACTCATCCCCAGTCATTTACAACATGTCTGTTATTAAAAGTCACTAACCTACATGGTAGTGTACAGCAAAGAACAACCTCACCAGAAACAGCACTTCCACTTCTCCATGATACGCTGTACTCATGCACCAAACTATGAGCCAAACACATTCCAGAAAATGAACTTAAGACGTAAAGTAAAATGTTCTCCACCCAGTAACACACCTGCTTCTAAGCAAGTTTTCTGGATATCTTTACATAAAATCATTGCACAGTCTACAGAGTGTAGGTTGGCAGGCTCTGTGTGCTGTGCTGTCTGCAGACTGTCGCTGATGAGCTATTCCACCCTCTGAGAGATGTTTCACAACAGTTACAGGTTCACAGGTTAGTTCTAAGCTAACAGCCCCTGTGGGCCATTTTAAGCCTAGGCAATTACTCCACTTTTGAGAATTAAACTCTGCACTTTGTGTTTGTAAGGTGAACACCTTGACCGTTATGTCAAACTCCCACCCAGAGCGGGTTAGCTGACTACAAACCCTCATTTCCATCTCTTCTGTTAGGTTCACAAGCAGCTGGGCTGCTAATTAAAGCCCATCACTTTGGCTACAGTTAGACCTTTATCACTTTGTGCCAAACATAGATGTATACCATATCCTGTGATACACTACAAATGAAACAAAAAATGACAAAACTTTTTTTTAGATTCTCCACTCCATCCCCTCTACTCATTTAATTTTATTTTAATTATTAACTCTAATGCAAAATCTAGAGGAAATAAGCTCATGATTAACAATGTGCCGTGCTGGGCTACAGGCAATATCCAGCACCCAGTACTGCATCTCATAATTTCCCAGAATCCAAAGGAAAGAGGAGACAAGTGCAGGTGGTTTTTATATGGTCCTTACACTAACTGCACTAAGGTTTTTGTTGTCTGTTAGAAATCTTCAAAAACTGTAATGACTCCAGCATTATATGGACATATTCTATGGGCCTACTCTTCTATGTAAGTTTCAGTTCTCTGTTAGTATAATTCCTTCTTTGCGGTTTGTTGCAACTGCAGCATCTTTCAGGTTTCTACACATTAGGCAGTTGGGAAATGTATTACAACAATTTTTTTTGCAGCCATGCTGACCTGAATAGTAAATCTTTTCAATTTTAGATAATCTGTTGTACCGCAGATTCTGTAACCTCAGCGGGTATGTCAGAATCAGAAATGCTGGACTACGAATCTGTCCGAGGCCTCTTAAGTTTTTTCTTCAGCGGCAGGGGGCTGTTCGAGGATGTGGAATCAGCCATCTTGAACTGGGCTACACTTAAGATGGGTGATCTCAAGAAAGGTGTTGATAGTAGAAAGCCTAGACCTAAGGGTTTTTGGAACAAATGATCGTCAGATAGCGCAAGATTTGTTATTGTCTTCTTGGCTATGCAAAAAAGACACTTAGTCCTTGTTTGGAATCTGCCTACTACACTCACACTTACTCCTTCTAGCTGACATCTACAACTTTCAACAAAAACCCTGAGATAAAAAGGCTGGTTTTCCAATGAGGCACTTATCTGTATAACCAATCAAAGCAAAGGTAACAACGACCAAACAGCAAACAGTCTGACAGATGCATGACCTTGTTTGGTCTGACAATGACTTAGTCTCTAGAGCGATGCTTGTACTTCCGTCTTTAGACCTCAAAGCATATGAGCTGAGGTCATGCATCGACCGTATGACCTACAGAAGGTGGAAGCTTTGGTACTCCAGCTGCATGTCAGTGGTGTCATGTCAGCAATACTACAACAGTGATTTCAGTCAGGACATGTCCTGCTACTCGAACAAAAGCTCTTATTTAAAGTTTTCTCTGAATTATATTTTGTGTTGTTTTATACATGCATACACACACACATATATAAAAATATCATATAATAATATATATATATATATATATATATATATATATACACACACACACACACACACACACACACACACATATATATATATATATACACACACACACACACACACACACACACACACACACACGCACACACACACACACCATCATACAGACAAGACCATATCCTCAAAGTTTTGAAACTTCTAAACTAAAAAAAAAAACATATAACAACATATAAAACATATAACATACAACAGGGGTTGAGAGTGTGGCCCAGTGGTTACGGTGTTTGCCTTACAAACACAAGGTGCAGGGTTTGTGTCTCACAAGGGATAATTGGCTAGGCTTAAATTAGCTCACAAGGGCAGTTAGCTTAGTACTAATCTATGAACATAATAATTTTTTTTATGTTTTTGCAGGGGGAGCAAGCCCCCCGCACCCCCTGCTAATTAAATATATCAATACAGTGAGGAAAATGATAACTTTCCTATTCCACATTGTACGGCACACACACAAACACACACACACACAATATTTTCTACTCCTCAAATATTCTAATCTTCAAATCACAAATCAATACCAACATTAAATTGACTTCATAGCCTCTTAAAAAGTAAATAAAAATTTTAAAAAAGTATTCTCTGCAGGGTGGTACAAGCCCCTCTGCAAACTGCAATCTGAGGGAAACTGTCTACACCCCATCATCTTATCATGTGGCAATAACTTCAATCCCACATGTTTAAACTGTGAAACAATCAAAACACATTGCAATTTATACTTCAACCAAAAAATGCATCTGGCAGGTTTAACTATGTTCATTCGAATTACCAGACTTTGATTTACATTTTTGTGAAAATTCAACTCTAGAAAGTTTAAATTGAAAAATAGTCTTCTTCTTCTTTCGGCTGCTCCCGTTAGGGGTCGTCATAGCAGATCAGCTGTTTCCATTTCTTCCTGTCCTCTGCATTTTGCTCTGTCACACCAACCACCTGCATGTCCTCTCTCACCACATCCATAAACCTTATCTTAGGCCTTCCTCTTTTCCTGTTACCTGGCAGCTTCATCCTTAGCATCTTTTTCCCAATATATTCTGCATCCTTCCTCAGCACATGTCCAAACCAACATAATCTTGCCTCTCTGGCTTTGTCTCCAAACCTTCCAACCTGGGCTGACCCTCTAAAATACTTATTCCTAATCCTGTCCATCCTCGTCACACCCAGTGCAAATCTTAACATCTTCAATTCTGCCACGTCAAGTTCTGACTCCTGCCTTTTTGTCAATGCCACTGTCTTCAACCCATATAACATAGCTGGTCTCACTACCCTCTTGTAGACCTTCCCTTTCACTCTTACTGGTACTTGTCTGTCACAAATCACTCCTGACACTCTTCTCCACCCACTCCATCCTGCCTGCATTCTCTTCTTCACCTCTCTTCCACACTCACTATTACTCTGAACTGTTGATCCCAAGCACTTAAACTCATCCACCTTCGCCACCTCAACTCCCTGCATCCTCACCATTCCTCTATCCTCCCTCTCATTCACACACATATATTCTGTCTTAGTCCTGCTGACCTTCATTCCTCTTCTCTCTAGAGCATATCTCCATCTCTCCAGGGTCTCCTCCACCTGTTCCCTACCCTCACTACAGATCACAATGTCATCTGCAAACATCATAGTCCATGGGGACTCCTGTCTGATCTCGTCTGTCAACCTGTCCATCACCATTGCAAATAAGAAAGGGCTCAGAGCTGATCCTTGATGTAATCCCACCTCCACCTTAAACGCATCCGTCACTCCCACTGCAGACCTCACCGCTGTCACACTACCCTCGTACATATCCTGTACCACTCTTACATACTTCTCTGACACTCCCGACATCCTCATACAATACCACAACTCCTCTATAGGCACCCTGTCATATGCTTTCTCTAAATCCACAAAGACACCATGCAACTCCTTCTGACCTTCTCTGTACTTCTCCATCAACACTCTCAGAGCAAACATCGCATCTGTAGTGCTCTTTCCTGGCATGAAACCATACTCTTGATCACTAATCATCACCTCTCTTCTTAACCTAGCTTCCACTACTCTTTCCCATAACTTCATGCTGTGGCTGATCAGTTTAATCCCTCTGTAGTTACTACAGCTCTGCACATCACCCTTATTCTTAAAAATCGGTACCAAAACACTTTTTCTCCATTCCTCAGGCATCCTCTCACTTTCCAAGATTTCATTAAACAATCTAGTTAAAAACTCCACTGCCATTTCACCTAAACACCTCCATGCTTCCACAGGTATGTCATCTGGACCAATAGCCTTTCCGTTCTTCATCCTCTTCATAGCTATCCTTACTTCCTCCTTGCTAATCCACTGCACTTCATGATTCACTATCCACACATCATGTAACCTTCTCTCCCTCTCATTTTCTTCATTCATCAACCCCTCAAAGTACTCTTTCCATCTGTTCAACACACTCTCCTCGCTTGTGAGTATGTTTCCCTCATTATCCTTTATCACCCTTACCTGCTGCACATCTTTACTAGCTCGGTCCCTCTGTCTAGCCAATCGGTACAGGTCCTTTTCTCCCTCCTTAGTGTCCAACCTTTTATATAACTCTTCATACGACTTACTAAATTGAAAAATAGTAAAATCAGAAACAAGTTTTAATGCATATGTGGGGGGAGCAAACCCATATGCACACCCTCCATTGCAGGGACTTGGCCCCCACCCCCCCAAAATTACATATACCAACAGAATGGTTGCACTATAGAGGAGTCCCCTACCCGAAAGTTCACAACTGGCTGATAAAATCCAACACACGGTCTATGGTTAAGCAAACTATAACATAACACTAACAGTATTGAAAAAAAAAAGAAAAATAATAACAAAGGCCTGAAAGAAGTTGGAGTATGCCTCCACAGAATATACTGCTCCCATACCTGTACATGCATATATATATATATATATATATATATATATATATATATATATATATATATATGTATACAGGTTCATAGGTTGGTACTAGGCTATCGGCCCTAGGGCCTATACAAGCCTAGCCATAACAATTACCTGGATATTTCTTCCCACAATATTTACTTCCCTGGACCCCTGTCTAGCAGGGCGACTGACGGGATCACCGGGGTGAATTTCCTATCTCCCATCCAATCGTCAAGGTTCCTTTTGAAGAGGGCCAAGGAGGCGCTCTGCTTGACATGTATGGGCAGTCTATTCCAGAGTATGGGGAGTCTCTGGGTCAGGAACCTATCCATCCAGCATGTTTTGTTTATTGTGATGACAAGGTTTAGATCCCTGGAGCGTGTGGCTCTGAGGGATTGGGATTTCTTTAAGTGGAGCATGTCCAACAGCTCAGGGTTTGACATGGCCTTGTATGTTAAGCAGAGATCGCCTCTGAGTAGACGATACGCCACAAAGTATAGCTGGAGTTTTTTTAGACGGTCAGCATAGGGCATCTGCTTTAGGACTGTGGGTTTTTTTTAGTGAGGTATTTCTGCGGCCTTTCCAGCTGTTGTAGATGTCTTGTGAGGTACATACCAAATGGGGTGTTGTACTCTATAATGGGTCTAATGAGGGATGAGTACAGTGGGACAATGACCTCCTTTTTTCTGGATGAAAAGCCCTTAGTGATGAGCTGTGCCACATAGAAGGATTTCCTGACTGTTGTGGCGATGTGGTTATCGAAGGTGACACCACTGTCCACCTGTGTCCCTAAGTCTCTCATCACACTTTTGGTGTTTGGTGTACTGCCACTTATGTGGTAATTCATGGGCACATGTTTTTTCGCAAAGGGGATAACTATACATTTCTTGGCATTAAGCTTGAGCCCATGGCTCTGGCACCAAGCATCTGTTTCTGTAAGGCCCTTTTGTAGAATATCCACATCATTTGGGGATTCAATAATGACTCCCAGTTTGCAGTTATCTGCGAACTTTGTTAGCCAGAGTCCCTTAGTGTTGGCCTGTACTTCAGAGAAGTAGATGCCAAACAGGAGCGGTCCCAGGACTGAACCCTGAAGTACTTCACTTGTCACTTGTCTGGAGCTGGATTTGGAGTCGGCTACTTTTACAGTCTGGGTCCTGTCAGTAAACCAGTTGGCAATCCATGGAGTGAATTTATGGCTCCACTTCAGTTTATCAAGTTTAATAATGTCAAACTTCATAATTTCATATGGTTGATGATCGACATTCAGAAACATCAAATTGTTTATATGGTGACTGCAGTAGAGTGGGGATCTGGGAATTTGCCCTCTTGTCCACTGTAGTGAGATCTCAGAGTTAGTATATAAAATTATTAGGGGATGTGGGTGGTGCAGGGGGGGCTTGCCACTTGCAAGAACATAGTTTTTGCTGTTCTTGTATGTTTTGACATTTCAGAATGTCAGTCATGCAGTCTCAACTATATAAAGTCTGACGTTTTGAAATATTGATGCTGTGAAGTGGGTCTATACATACACAGTATAATTAAAATGTTTAACAATTCAAACTTTTATCTATGCACTTCCATATTCTGCATCCTTGTGTATGCACATATCTGTATCCTTGAGCTTCTGTCCTCAGACACACACACACACACACACACACACACATGTAAATACATACACATACACACACACACGTTTAACATGTTTACTCAATATGTGTGAAAACTAAACCATTTGAATCAGATTTTGGTAACATTAAGTATATGAATGAGGATAAAAGTGAATCGATGCTGTGGGCAAAGAAAGGTGATGTCAAGTTATGATATTTGCGTGTTAGGGTTACAACATGGGTTAGGGAAGTAGACAGAATTAGTGGATTGTGTGTGCGCTTCTGTGGGTGACAGTAACTGAGTATGTGTGCCAGTGTTTCCAGGGCTTTAAAAAGGGGATAACATTAGCATTGTGTGTGCATAATGGTGTGTGTGTGTGTGTGTGCATGTGTGTTTGTGTGTATGTGAAGTGGCACTGTTAGAAAGGGTGTTTAGTAACATAAGCATCAGGACCAGAGTTAAGGTTAGCACACATTAGTAAGGTGGGACGGGGACCCACTCAGAGAAAGGTTCCTTAAAGGGGGTTGAAACCATGGTTTTCAGCTTTGCTTATGTTATACAGTCCAAGTTAAGTAATGGATAAGGAAACTCCTTTAGTGGACTGAAACAAACAGAACTTCTAATGTGCTGGCAAAAGGAAACCTAAGTCAGCAACTAAAAATAGCTTCATCCTACTAAATACAATGATGCAGCTGGGAAAAGCTACAAAATATAAGACAGGAAGACATATGAAAGCAGTTCAGCAGCAGAAAAGGAGGTTGCATGTTGTTTGTAGCAAATTCTGCTGTAACCCCAGATGATACATTCTGTCCAGTTCCTACAGTCCTTGCCAGAAGGAAGAGGGGGACCAATCAAATAAGGCTATGGGCTACAACAAAGTCAGTTAGAAAGAATTTCAGTGTTATCACTGGTATATATTCCAGCAAGTATGCAGAATGCAGCATCTGTTTCTCATGTAACAGGATTCAAAGGAGTAATGAGGTAAAAGCCTCTATTTAAAAATAGCATCAAAGTAAGCTATTAAAAGAAAGTCAAAGGAGTTTTTGGAATGGGAGGGGGATACCATGAAAGAAAGAGTGGAAGAAGAATTAAGGAAAGATGTCAACACTTCAATGAAACATAAGCTATGCACATTCAGGAAGGATGATAAAAACCCTACAGAGGTTCATGGAAACAGTTAAAGGAGATAAATTTATAGGAGACATGCAGCACTGCACCAGGTGAGTACAGAGCAGAACAAAGCCACTTTTTGACCCCATGGACCTGTTCTTCCCAGTGTAGCTAGTCCTCTCTCCAGGCGAAGGCACTGGATGCATGCTGACATAATCACATTTTGCAGGCATCAGTTCTCCCCACCCCCACAAGATGGTCCATAGCTGCTCCTGTCCCTAGCATGCTTCCTTCAGGGCCCAAGGAAAGCCTCACTTTACACAAGCAGCTTCTTCCCAGTTACCACTATGCTGCTCAATTCTATAGATAAAAAAAAAAAAAAAAAAAATGAACATTGCATTTCCTGCCTCTTTCATTAACCACGATAGCATCTTTCAGGATCTCTAAAAACCCATCATACATACTGACACATCTACTATATAAAGAATACCATCCATCTGCTTATTAGATAGCAACAAGCTGGACATTAGGGATTCATGTATGGTTACTAGACACTGTTGTAAGCAGGACAGGAATTTATACACAGCCTCACAAGGTATTCTGGCATGTATTAGAGGGGTTGGGACATTCTATGCGGTGCCATAAAACATTGTGGCATGTAATACAGGGATTAAGACACTCCACATAGTGTTGCAAGGCTAGACCCTTTTAGTACAGTGGTTAGGACACTCCATATAGTGTCACAAGGCACTTCAGCATGTAATACAGTGATAAGAACATTCTGAGTAATACCACAAGGCATTGCAGCACATATCACTGAGATTAGGATGTGCCATGTAGCATCACAAGGCACCGTGGCATACAGTGAAGGTTAGGATATTCCATTTGGTGTCACAAGGTACTGTGTCATGTACTACACAGGTTATGACACTCCATATAGTGTCACAAAGCACTGTGGCATGGAATACATAAGGAATGCCAACCGGAATCACAAGGCACTACAGCATGTAATACAGTGATCAGAACATTCTGAGTAGTACCACAAGGTACTGCAGCAGATATTTGGGTTGGGAGGGTGGCCTAATGGTTAAGGTGTTTGCCTTACAAACACAAGGTGCAGGGTTTGAGTCTCACAAGGGACAATTGGCTAGGCTTACAATGGCTCACAAGGGAAGTTAGCTTAGTACTAACCTATGAACCTATATCATTGAGATTCGGACATGCCATGTAGCATCACAAGGCACTGTGGCATATAGTGAAGGGTTAGGACATCCCATCTAGTGTCACAAGGCACTGTGTCATGTGCTGCACAGGTTATGACACTCCAAGTAGTGTCACATGGCACTATGACATGTAACACATATGACACTTCATCCAGAATCACAATGCACAACAGGGTCTACATTGTAAGTTCGAAGTTTGAAAACTTCGAATCTCATATGATCGACATCAAAGTTTTCAAACATCGAATGTTTCAACGGAGATTGCTGAAGGGAATATTTCCCTTCACTTCAATGTAGTGTGATCTCGGGGTTGGTATATTTAAGTAGCGGGGGGGGTGTGGGGGGTGCAGGATGGCTTCCCCCCCTGCATAGAGCATTCAGGTAGTTTTTTTTATTTTTAGTTTGTTTATATTTTATGTTTGATGTTTGGAAACTTCGCTCATATGGAGTCGATCATGAGATTCAAAGTTTTCAGACTTCGAACATATAATACAGACCCGGCATTACAGCATGTAGTACAGGGGTTATGACACTAGAGTTAGTGTACAAGGCAGTTTGCCAAGTAATACAGAGGTTAGGAAATTCTATGTATTATCACAAGTCACTACCACATTCAGTACATGATTAGGTCACTACATGTAGAGACACAAAACACTGTGGTACATAGAACACAGGCTGGGACACTTCATGTAGTGTCACAAGGCACTGTGGCATGTAGCTCAGGGATTAGGGCACCCCATTCAGTATTTCAAGGCTCTGTAGCACTTAGCCGAGGGAATATGATATGCTATATAGTGTCACAAGGCACTAAGGCATGTAATAAAGAGTCTGAGCAATCCATGTAGTGTCATTACACATTATGGCATATATTATATGGGTTAGGATACTCCTTATACTATTACAAGACATTATGGCTTGCAGCACAGTGAGCATTTCAAGTAGTCTCACAAGCACTGTGGCATGCAGTAAGGCACTGTGGTACATAGTACAGGGATTAGGACACTCCATGTAGTATTACAGGGCACTGCAGAATGTAGTATATGGGTTAGAACATCCCATGTAATATTTAAAGGCAAGACAATGTGACACTTACTACAAGGTTACGACACTCTTTGTAGTGTCACAATGTATGGTGCCATGTAGTACATGGGCTAGGACACTCCATGTAGTGTCACAAGACACTGCAGCATGAAATAAATAGATATGGATGCACCATCTAGTGTCACAAGTGGTATGCAGTACAAAGGTTAGGATGCTCTGTGTGGTGCCACAAGGCAATCTGGTATATACTACCAGTATTAGGATATTCAATGTAAGGTCTCAAGGCCCTCTGACATGCTGTACAGGGATCAGGGCACTTTATCTAGTGTCATAAGGCACCATAGCATGCAGTACATATGGTAGAACACTTCATCTATAATCACAAGGCATACAGTGTAGTACAGGAGTACATTTCATGTAATATCACAAGGCTCTGCATCAGGTAGTACAATGGTTAGGACATTGCATGTAGTGTCAAAAGGCACTATGGCATTTAGTACGGGAATCAGGACACTCCATGTAGTGTCACAAGGCCCAGCTGCATATAGTACAAGGGTTAGGGCATTCTGTGTAGTGTCAAAGGGACTGTGGCACAGGGTACAGGAATTATGGCACTCCATATCATGACATAAAGCACTGTGGCACACTGTGTGGTGTCATAAGACTTTGTGGCACATAGTACACAGGTTAGGACATTGTGTGGTGCTAAGTGGTACCCTGGCATGTATTATAGGGGTTAGAACATTCCATGTAACGTTACATGGTGCTGAAGCATATAGTACAGTGGCTATGACACTCTGTGTAGTGTCACAAGGCACTACTGCATGTAGTACAATGGTTAAGGCATTCCTTGTGGTGTCACAAGGTACCGTGGCACACATTACAGGAACAAGGACACCACATGTAGTGTTACAAGATGCTGTATCACATAGTACAGGTGTTAGGGCTCTCCATACAGTATCACAAGGCAGTGTGGCAAGTAGGAGAGGGATTAGGACATGCAACATAGTGTTAGAAAGCACTATGACTCATAGTACTGTGGTCAGTGTGCTTCATGTAGTGTCACAAGGCACTATGGCATGTAGCACAAGAGTTTGAACACTTCATGCAGTACCATGCATACTGCGACTTATAGTATATAGATTACAACACTCCATCTAGTATCATAAGGCACTGCGACACACAGTACAGTAGTTAAGACAGTCCACATTCTGTCTAAAGAAAGGCACTGTGGCGCATAGTACAATAGTTAAGACAGTCTACTTTCTGTTTAAAGAAAGGCACTGTGGTATGTAGTACAGGCTTTAAGACATTCTATGTAGTGTCATAAGGCACTCCAGTACAGAGCACACGAGTTACAGCATTCCATGTAATAGCAAAAGGCATAGTGGCACTTAGTACAAGTATTAGGGCACTCCAGGCAGTGTGGCAAGGTAGTCTGGCACACAGTACAGTGATTACAGCACTTCATGTAGCATCACAACGCATAGTGGCATGTAGAATACAGGTTAAGACACTTGATGTCCTTGCCACAAAGCACTGTGGCAAGTAATACAAAGGTTAAGGCACTCCACCTAGTACCATAAGGAACTGTGGCACATGGTATAGGAGTTAGGACACTTCACGTAGCGTTACAAGGCAAGGATGTAGACTGGCAGCATCCAAGGTGGCACAGTGCACTAAAGAACCAATGGTGACACACTGCAGTCAGTTCTGGAAAACAGCAGTATTCACGGTGATGCAGTGCAGTGTAGTGATGCCTGACTGTAAGACATCAGTACACATGGTGACAAAGTACAGGAAGGCTTTTTCTTTGCTTCTGGTCCTTCCCCAACCTAACTACCTAACCCTGTGTATTTTCAATAGGTCATTACATCCCTCCATCCTACCTACCAAAACAACTGTCTGGGGTTATTTATATGTCCTAGTCCTGCCCTGCACGGCTGCCAAGCTCCACACCCCCAGCTGCAATGCTACACATAAAATTCAGGCCTACAGAGCTTTCCTACTGGCTATTTGTTCTGCAGCACGTTCAACCCACCACAAGTTGGTGTCCAGTACAGTAGATCTGGGAACCTTCCTCACTCAGGATGGGCAATCCAATATCCCAAACTAGCTCACAGATACAAGGTACAGGGTCTGATTCTGACCTCTGGTTATTGGTTAGGTTTGTAATAATCTTTAGACTGATAGCTTAGTATTTAACAATAAACCCATAAACTAGAGTTAGGTATATGATTCATTAACCTGAAACATCTTCAGTTGAATTAAACAGGCCAGATGGGTTGAGCTCAAGAAACATTTCACAGGGCCAGCAAAGCAACTCACATTCTTCCATGCAGAAGGCAGTGCTCCCGCATCCTTTACCTAACTTTTAGACTGCAAAATCTCATAGTAAGATAACATCTTTTGTGGATCTTTATTAAACCTGATTCATCAACAGGACTGAATAACCATCCGTACTCTGCACTGCGACCTGTCTGGAAGATAGTAGCAGCCATGGTAACAGTATAGTGAGGCCTGGCTTCAGGATATGTGTACTAATGAAGACAAAGTGTAATAAGCTCTGTATGACTTAAGCTCATCTGGTTTGTTACCCAGCTGAGTTCTGTGCTGAGGTGGGGCTAGCACTGTTTTTGTGTTAAAATCCTCCATCACATAAATCTGCACCCCCCAAAAAAAATGTAACAAGTGTAAGAATGCTATCAGGCTTCAAAAACTCTGTAATTTAATATAAACCATTAATGGAAATCAAACTCCTGTTTCTGGAGTTTAGAAACTGCAGCTATGCACACCTGCACACTACTATAGTGTGAAACAGACTATCTGTCATCTACCAATACATTCTAAGACATGAGTAAAACAGCTTCAGAACCTCACCTCATTGAAATCTCCAATCCTTGGAATATGATTCTTCCTGCTTTTCCCGATAATATTACCAGAATTTGAAATTACTACAGCAGTATTCCAAAGAATGTCTCCATGTGCAGAATCTCTCTCCAAGATTGGGGACACTACCACCATGTTGTACATTTTAGCAAGCTGGAAAGAAATAAAGGAAATATAAACAAAATTGTGAATGCGGTCATTCACTTTAAATGCAGAAAATTCTATTTTTACCCCTGTGTAATGGATGCAAACAGTCATTAACTATAATGTGCTATGCATTCTAGAACTTGAGTCCAAGGAAGATAATGTCCGTCTCCAACAACATAATAATTCACCAGAATGTTGCTGGAGAATCCAACATTTCAGTGCAAAACTCCAACATACAATCCAGACCCCCTGTGAAAACAAGAGAAACCTGAATGACCTGAATGGAATGAATTGTAGGTAAAACTATCTTGGATAGATTTTACTTTTTATGAGGCAGATCAAACATCTTTGGTAATGGAGTTCTGGAAGTTTGTGCTCTTAAATTTTTCAGTGGTTGTTTGCAGCCTTTTTGACAAAATCAAGTTATACTCTCACATATTAAACAAATGCTCATAACTGTAAAGAAGTGTAAACAGCAAAGAGTTAAGCAGAAGCCAACCTTTACACTGGTAGTATGCATTAGATTATATGATTATTCAAGCTTTTATATCTAACAATAAACACAGTAAATAATAATTTTTTTGTGATTTTTGTAAACATGTAGTGCCTGAGTAATCACTCATACTACAATTATACTGACAGCAGAAACTTGTTCGCCCAACTGTGACCTTTCATACAAGTCTAAGCAACTCTTGTCTGTATTGCTCGGTTGTTAAGATATTTGGAGAAATATGAAAATTATGACTAAAAATAAATATATGAAAAGCTTTTAATATCTCTTTAGCTGCACTAGACAGAGGTCAAATATCAGTGTAGCTGTGTTGCCCATCATGTATGTTACAACATGAATTAAAGTTTAAACAGAAAGTTTATACAGAAGCTGTTGCAGAAAAAGATGAAGTCCCAAGACTGGAAAAACTCCCTTATTAACCTCAACAAAAAGCTGAGATCCCTCATCAAAACCTCCAAAGCCAGCTGTGAAGGCAGAATTGCAGCAGACACTAAAAACAACCACAAAGCCTTCTATAGTTATATCAAGGATCTCCATGGCAATACCGATATTTACTCTTGAGTTACTGCACAATGGTACCTCCTATACTGAAAAAAAAAAGCAAAAGCCAGCACCACATGAGTAAGTCAAACCTTCTTTATTGTGGCAACACCGTAAAATCAGACCGGTTTCGGCACCTTTGCCTTCCTTAGTGATACAAATAAAAGCATAAATCACTGTCATTTATACCCTAATAAATTAGCATTTAAAGCAACAGCAACCATTAGAATCAAAACTGTATTTCAACACAATTTTTTTACAAATGGTCATTGAGCCCTGGAGAAAATAAACCCCCAATCCTAATGATCCAACCCTTCTCTTTTTTATTTAACATTACATGCCACCCTGACTTATTTGTCCTGTCCCCCCAGATTTTATCAATAATCGTGAAATGAAATTTAACATTAATATGTTTAAGAGTATGTTTATATAGGGCGTTTGATGTGCGTTTGTTCCGAATGTCACTTAGATGTTCAGACATACGAGTACGCAAAGATCTCGAAGTCTACCCTACATAGAAGGCAGAACATGAACATGTGGCTAAATATATCAGCCAATCTAATCCACAGTTTGCAAAAAACCCAATATCATAAACTCTACTAGTGTTTTTACTGGAGAATTGTTTAGTCTTTAACATATGTCTACAGAAAGAACAATGCCCACATGGAAATGATCCAATCAATTTCTTCCCCATCAAAGTAAGCTGTTGTTCTATACTCCGGCCTTTATTACCCCACTTATAATGGTAAAAATAAGAGCCCAGCATCCACCCTCTCCGATAAGAAAATTGGCATTTTTCTGGACGAAGACTGGACAGTTCTTCATTGGCCAACAAAATATTCCAATTTTGATTAATAGTGTCCTCAATGATGTTAACATTCCTCCCATAAGTGGTAACAAACCTAATAGTATTTTCATCACCACACCTTTTCCCATGATATTTCAATATATCAGACCTATCTCGACCTGTCACCCACTTTCTAGCTGACATAATACTACTGTATTGATATCCCCTAATAAGAAATCTCTTAATGAGATCATCCTCAAAATACTCATAACTTTCTGCTGCAGAACAAACTCTTTTGACTCGTAAGAACTGTGCCTTTGGTATATTCTCAATAACATGGCATGGATGAAGACTAGTGGCATGCAACAAATTATTATATTGAGGATATTTACGAAATATCTTAGATGACAATGTATTGTCATTGTTTCTAGTAACTGTGACATCCAAAAAATGTATCTGTTGTAAATCAATATTAAGAGTAAATTCAATTCCCCACTTGTTTTCGTTCAGGTATTGAACGAAATCCAATAAATATGCCTCATCACCACACCAAATTAACAAACACTCATCAAGATATCTTCTCCAGATATCTATTTTGGGCAAAAAAATATTATGTGCGCTGTCATAAATGAGCAAATCCTCCAAGTACCCCATAAACAAATCGGCACATATGGGGGCAAAAGATGTCCCCATACCCCTTCCTTGAACCTGCCAATAAGAGTCTCCTTGAAAATGTAAAACATTTTTAGTTAACACATTTTCTGCCATGCATATTAGCAATTTGTTAAAGCCCACTGGATAAATGTCCACTTTTTCCAACCAATACTTAATAGCTTCTAAACCAGCCCAGTGAGGGATACTGGCATACAGTGCCATGACATCTAATGTGCACAACAGCCAATCTGTCTCCTACTGAGAATCAGATATTATTCTAATAAATTGAGTCGTATCCTGAATTCTTGCTCTAACTACCTTTAATAAGGGCTGTAAATGTTGGGTCAAGAGCCAACAGATATTGCCAACATACTGGCCGACAGATTCAGTGCCAACTTTACCCTTCTCTCCTTCCCTAAAAGACCAATCTCAATACCGGAAGAATGCCAGGCACCCAACATTACTGCAACACAGGTTAAAGCAGCATTGTCTAAGGCCAAGAATACAGTTTCCACGGGACCCGACAATATCCCTGGCTGTGTTCTACATGAATTACAAAGTGAACTTCCTCTACATCTCTACACTCTGTTCACTCACAGCCTCACCTCAGGCTTTGTCCTACTGAATGGTGTACTGCTACAGTTATGCCTCTCCATAAAGGGGGAGTGACTACAAACCCTGGAAATTATCACTTTATTAGCCTGACAAGTCTGATATGTAAGGCTATGGAGTACATCATCATGGACCTAATTAACAACGATATAGGGAATCTCCAAACTCTAGAACCCATGCAATTTGGTTTTGTGAAAGAGAGATCATGCCTGCTCAACCTGGTTGACTTCTTTGAGTCATTCACCAGAGCAGTGGATGAAGGTAAGGCAGTTCATACAGCCTACCTCGATCTGGCCAAGGTCTTTGATACCATTCCTCACTCAGGAATTATTGATAAACTCAGCAAATTAGGCATCAACCCCTATATTGTTAGGTGGGTTGCAAATTGGCTCACACATAGAACCCACAGTGTGAAAGTAGCGGAATCCAAGTCAGACTGTCGACCAGTCACGAGTGGACTCCCACAGGGATCGGTCCTGGGTCCTCTCCTGCTTGGCATCTACTTCTCAGAAGTCCAGGCCAACACGGAGGGACTCTGGCTGACCAAATTCGCAGACAACTGCAAGCTGGGAGCCATTATTAGCTCCCCAAGTGATGCAGAAATCCTACAGAAAGGCCTCACTGAAACCAATGACTGGTGTCGAAATCATGACCTTAAGCTTAATGCCAAAAAATACGTAGTCATCCCCTTTGGGAAAACCTCAGTTCCCGCTAATTACCACATCGATGGTAGCCCACTGAACACTGAAGGTGTTATAAGAGATCTGGGGACACAGGATGACAACAACCTCTCCTTCGACCACCACATTGCCACTGTGGTCAGAAAGTTCTTCTATGTGGCACATCTCATTACCAAGGGTTTTGCATCCAGGAAGAAAGAGGTCATCATTTCTCTCTACTCTTCCCTCATTAGACCAATCATAGAGTATAATGCCCCATTTGGCATGTGCCTCACTAAACACCTACAACAGTTGGAGAGGCCACAAAAGTACCTCAGGAAGAGGATCCTAGGCCTTAAACACATGTCCTACATGGACAGACTCAAAAAACTCCAGCTATTCTCTGTCTCATATCACCTACTAAGAGGCGATCTCTGCTTGACTTACAAAGTCATGTCTGACCCAGCTCTGTTAGAAATGCTACATCTAAAGAAATTTCAATCCCTCCAGAGATCTCAACCTCATTACCACAATCAACAGAAAGTACAGTTGTGTACACTTACCATAAATGTAGATGTTCGAGTGTATTCACTGTTGCAGTCATCACACTTGGGTTATCTGCCTGCAGGTAGCCCTCAGTCGGCCAGAATACCAGAGTCTTAATATTTCTGCGTCGGATGCTGTTGCTTCTTCCATGACGTCAGATCGTCAGGGGTATAAAACAGACAGCCGATGTCATTACATCAGTTTTTCTTGCCCCAAATGTCAGGAGCCCCCAAATATGGAGCTAGTATATGGTGGGGAACACCACCAGTAAAAAGTAAATACCAATGCCATTAGGAATGGCCATAGAGAGGAGAGGTTGAAAGATAAAGAAAACCAGGGGGTTGGAGGGAGGGAAACCAGGACTGCAACAGTGAATACACTCAAGCATCTACATTTATGGTAAGTGTACACAACTGTACTATGTTCTTCGTGTTTCACTGTTGCAGTCATCACACTTGGGTTGATTCCCAAAGCTGAGGAAGGGTGGAGGCAGTCAAGAAGGGTTAGGGCTGGCTAGTAGGCCTTGCAAGACTGCTGTATCAAATTCAGCCCTGGATTTAGAAATGATAGGTAGGTGGTAATGCTTGGTAAAGGTGTGTATAGAACTCCAGGTTGCAGCTTCCAGAATGTCCCTGGTAGGGACTCCACTCAGAAATACTGTAGAGGTGGAAGTAGCCCTACTGGAATGTGGTTTGATCCCCTGTGGGGTAGGTTTTCCATGGTACTTGTAGCAGAAATGGATGCAGTGTGCTATCCATTTGGAAATGGTTTGTTTTGAAATGGCCTTACCCTCTGCCCCTGTAGCAAAGCTGACTAGGAGCTGGTCAGATTTTCTGAAAGGCTTAGTCCTGTCAAGGTAGAACCTGAGCTATCTGTGCACGTCCAAGGAGTGCAGGATCTTTTCCCCTGTATTCTGAGGATTAGGGAAGAAGGTTGGCAAATGGATGGATTGGTTTAAAGCCACATTGGACACCACCTTAGGCATAAAGGACGGGTTAGTCCTGAGGGAAACCCTGTCAGCATGGAAAATAATGAAGGGTTCCACAGCCATTATTTCCTGTAACATAGACACTCTTCTTGCTGAAGTTATGGCTAAAAGCAAGGCTGTCTTCCAAGAGAGGCAGCAGGTTCAAAATCAGGAAGCGTGAGCTTTTCCAGTACAAAGTTAAGGTCCCAGGCAGGGGTGGGTGCTCTCCTAGGGGGCCTTAAGTTGTTAGCCCCTCTCAGGAACTGTTTGATGAGAGGATGAGAAAAAAGAGGTGGCTCAGTATTATAATGAGCTGAGATGGCAGAGGTATGAATCTTAATGGAGGAGAAGGATAGGCCTCTGTGGAGTAGCTCTGCTAGGTAATCCAGGATTAGAGGTAAGGAGGGCATTGCTGTGTCCTTCCATTGAGACTGATTCCAAGAACAATATCTTTTCCACTTTTCAGCATAGGATTTCCTAGTACTAGGCCTTCTGGCTTCAAGATTTCTGCTTAAGTCGTCTGCCAGTGAATTTTATTTGCCTGGCAGAAATTGAGCTTGTAGATGCACTTGGTTGCTCAAAGCTGTGTTCAACAGGTCCATGGCTAACCTGCATAGTGGGTAAGAATGGGTTCCCCCCTGCTTGTTTATGTACCACATAACTGTGGTGTTGTCTGTTTTTATAAGCAGTTGACTTGGAAGGATTAGGTGTTTGAAGGTTGTCAGAGCATTCTGTACGGCTAGCATCTCTTTTTGATTGATCTGCAGGAGAACCTGTCCTGGGCTCCAGTGGCCCTGAATGCATTTGCCTGCCATGTGAGCCGTTCATGCATAGCCTGTTTCGTCTGTTGTCAGGGTTTGGGCAACGAGGGGTTGAGTAAAAACAGTCCCTTATTGTGGTTGCATGCTTCTGCCCACCAAAGGAACTCTGCCCTTAGACAAGGTACGATAGGAATGACTGTTTCCAGGTCCTGAGAATGTTGGCACCAAAGACTTTTTAAGTAGCACTGAAGTTTCCTCATATGCAGTCTTGCATATGGAATTAGCAGAATACATGAGGCCATGAACTCTAGGGCTTGCAGTATTTTCCTTGCAGATAGCTGGGTTCTGGTGGCCATTTGTTTGAAGTAGTTTGTCAGATAGATCTGTTTTTCTGAAGTAAGAAATGCCATCTGGGAAGTTGTGTCCAAGCTTGCTCCCAGGAATACAATCTTTTGCCTGGAGACCATTTGTGATATCTTTTCATTGATGGTGTAACCCAATGAAGTGAGAAGGCTTTTTTACAAACGCCAGGTGCTAAAGTAGCAATTCCTGACTGTCAGCCTGAATCAGGCAGTCGTCCAAGTATGAGAAAATTTGGATATTTCTCTGCCTGCAGTATGCAATAGTTGGAGCCAAGCACTTTGTGAATACTCTGGGCATAGTAGATAAGCCAAAGGGAAGTGCAGAGAACTGATAGTGCATAGAGCCTGCCCTGAAACGTTGATATTTTCTGCATGACTCCCTTATGGGGATGTGCAGATAAGTTTCTTTTAAGCCTAGAGTGACTAACCAGGCATCCTTGGCTAGCATAGAGAGAAGCTGTTGCAGGGTAAGCATCTTGAATTTTAGGACCACCAGAAAGGTGTTGAGACTTGATAAATCCAGGATTGGGTGCCAAGAGCCCTCTTTTCTGGGCACCAGGAAAGGTCTGGAGTAGAAACCCTGACCCCTTTGTTCTAGTGGAACAGGTTGAATAGCTCTGATATTGAGCAGGGAAAGTACTTGCTTTTGAGCCTCTGCCCACTGGTTTGGAGGAAGGTCTGGAAATCCACTTGAGGTTGACAGTGAATGGAAGTAGAATTTGTACCCCTGGGATACAATGTTTAGGACCCATCGGCCCTGAGTAATGGACATCCAGGTTTTTCAGAAGATCGGTAGTCGGATGGCTTACCGAAGCCATTTCAGAATACGGAGAACGGGAGCATAAGAATTTAGCGACAAAGATAGCCCGACGACGGATGGTTCGGGCGTTAAACAAGGCACAAAACCGACAGCGAAGGACGTCGTGGTCTGGGCCTAAACAGGTGATGCAGTAAGAATGAAAATCTCTGTGAGGTATTTGCTTTCCACAGGCAAGACAATTGTTACCTTTTTCTGACATCGGTTAGAGCAAGAAAAAAGGGTACTTAGCTTTAGAAGACTTCAGGATTACAAACTCAAAACCGAAAATTTCAGGTAGCAGCCGACCGGCACTTGTGAACTGCTTCTGCTTCGGGCTCCTCGGCAAGAAAGACTGATGTGATGGCATCAGCTGCCTGTTCTATACCCCTGACAACCTGACGTCATGGAAGAAGCGACAGCATCTGATGCAGAAATACTAAGACTCTGGTATTCAAGCCCACTGAGGGCTACCTGCAGGCAAATAACCCAAGTGTGATGACTGCAACAGTGAAACACGAAGAACATCATGCTGGAGGGACACAGACTACCCATGCTCTGGAATAGACTTCCCATACATGTCAAGGAGAGCACCTCACAAGCCCTCTTCAAGCGAAATCTTGATGAGTGGATGGGTAATAAAAAGTTCACCCTGGGGATCACTCCAGTGGCTCTACTTGATAGAGGCACTGGGAACTGACGACGGGCGGCACAATGCCAGGGCACTTCTATGGCCTAGGCTTGTAAAGGCCCCAGGACCATTAGCCTAGTACACACCTATGAACCTATATGCAGCATGTTTTTTTCTTCAATTACTGATATAAATACGAACAGGCAATATTAGCTATAGCAGATCCCACAGAAACATCTGGAGGTATGAGTAGGGTGGAGAGTTTCTCCTTGCACCTCTGCTGAAAATGGTCTTGGTCCCAGTCAGACTTTCCCAGTAAACAAGTGTTAAATAAATAAAAACATAAGGAACTTGCCAATGAATGTCACTTGTTTACAGAAATCAAAATTCATATACGGAAAGAAACTTATAAGGAAAGGAAACAAAACCAATCTGGGTGCTGGACAAGAGATGCAAAGCTCATTCTGATAATTTATGGTGCTCAGCATAAGACTTTCAGGTCCTGCTCAACATATAAGTTAATCTGTTTCAATGATTCACTATGCTAGCCCACTGATTTCAAACATTTACCACTTAAACACATAATCATGTCACAGCTGTCATAATATAAAGCATAATTTCTAATACTCACCTCCTGTGTGAATGTGAAAAAAGTTATACCAGTGTGTACCCTTTGTAAGTCGATTTGCAACATCAGGTAATATGCAATGAAACAATTAACTGGGATAAAGAGGGTAAGGGTCAACATCGGTGCACAGTCTATTCAACAGGTGGTAGCAAAGAGTAGGACAAGTTCAGACACAACAGAAGCATGAAGATGAATGCCCAGGGGTTATCCTAGGGTACAGTTCACTAACCTTACAAGAAAAGCCTTACATAAAATGACATAAGACAGTATATAAAGGCTCAGTGACTCAAACAGTGTGCCTTTCCCTGTGTAATGAGTATGACACAGATCGTGCTTAACCCCCTGCTTATTTCACTTTCCCCATCCTTCTCATAAGAAATGCCTTATATTTGTTCACTGCATTCTCAGATTCCATTCCTAAGTTCTAAAAGAGTTCACCATATATTCTTTGGGGCCGATGTTGTGACAGTGGTGCCCGAGAGCATGTTAAAAATAATGCTTTCCTTCAGGAGCCTTAGTTGGGCATTAATACTTCAACATGTCAAACTATCAGAAGTGACCATCTACACAGAAGCTAGAAGCACTAATAACAATAACTAGTTTGCTCTAAGTTCAAAAGTAATACTTAGTTTTATACCCAGAGAATAGTTAATGACTTTACAATGCCTCTCCTAAAGCACAAATGGAAGCTTAAACCTTTCAGACCTTTCTGGAAACGTGGTATACTCACAAAACAAACAATATAGTGAGCAGCACTTCAGTGAAAGGATGTGTGGAATAACAGCAAACCACAATGGGTACAATATCAGATGTTTTTCTACATGCGAAACACAAAAAATACCATTCTGCATTTTTATAGGGAAAATTGTGAATATACAAACAATTGTGCGAACTAAAAATTAAAAATGAATGTCTGCAAACCATGTTATCTGGATTATATAATACATGATGGCTCATTCACTGACATAACAGAAATGTTGGGCCTTCAAACTATGCGTAGTGTTTATGCCCATCCTGTGATAGATCAGCATCCATTTCATGATTTGTTTCTCTGTGTCTTCATGCACACTGACTGTTTGGATAGAGTCTGCGTCTCCGTGATGCTAAACTGAAAAAGGCAAGTATCAAGAATGAATGAATACATTTATTTTATTTATTTATTTTACATTTGGTTACCAGGAACGTCCGAAAGGACAAAGGTCCTTTTTCAGTCGAGGCCTGGGGAGAAAAGCTCCACATTTATGAAACAGCACATAGGAGAATAAAACAACGATATACATTATACTGAATAATATATATGAATTATACACAAATGCTAATACATACAATTTAACAATTTTGGAGAAAGCATTGTGATACAGAAGAGTGAGAAATTCTGAGCAGTACATACTTATCAAGCATATGACAGGTATAGAACAATACATACTTTACCAGTGACAGGGAGATGCACAACAGTTCCAATATAAAAAGAGTCAGAGAATCAAACTAGAGACAAACTGCATGACATGAAAAAACAAAATGTTACAGCAGCAACATCATATTCTTTGTTACGAAAATGTACAGCATACTGAGAACCATCTGTCTCGATACTACAGCAAGTACTTTTTTTCTTTTTTTGAGAGGAGTGGAGGGGGGTATCAGGAGGCGGTTATTAGTAAGTGAGAGTTATAAAAATGGTATGGTGTGCACGCGCCCGTGTGTGTGTGTGTGTGTGTGTGTGTGTGTGTGTGTGTGTGTGTGTGTGTGTGTGTGTGTGGTAGAGCAGCCTTGTTGCATGCCTGGGAATGAAAAAAGGGATATTATTTCCATGACTCCAGACACTGTGGGGTTTGCTTACGTCTTTGTTTGTTAACTGGGAAGTCTGAACGTGTGGAGTGGATTTTCAGTAGAGGTAGCAGAAGAAAACCTCCACAGACAGAATACTGTACAGAACATGTTTACAGTGTAATACATACAGGAAACACCAATCTAGGCAAGTAAGTCAGCAGAAACCTATGATGTATGCTTAACTAGTTGTTGATATCAATAACCAAAAAGACAGGAAGAAAGTAGCGGAGATGAGAACAACAGCATATGGCACGGCAAAGGTAATTAGTTGAGGGCAAGTGAGAACAGTAAATGACAATTTATGCAGTAACTCAGCTGCATAGGACCACTTAGTAATGACTGAATAGGGTCTCAGAAAAATATGCCATACATTCAAAGAAAGCTACAAAATGTATTTTTACATCATCCAAAACCCACAATTTCATGGCTCTAGCCACCTCTCTCTCCAAGTTTATGTGCATGCTTTAGTTGCAGGGGTGCAGAAACTCCTCCCTTTCAAATAAGCAAGTCCCACTAGCAAAATCTTTCAATATACCCACCTAATTTTCTGTTCTCCAGTGGATGTAAGCTATAAAAACAACCTTTTTTATAATAAATGTAGCTGTAGTAACTTACAATGACTACTTCTTTGGAATTAAAGCACAGCAATGAAACTGAAAAGAACACAATGCATCTACTTCTATTAAAATGTGCTTCGAGTTAGGTTTTTCAAAGATAAGAATGATTATCACACTTCACAAAAAAGACATTCCCTGTGTTTCAGTAAACTCTGTGTAGGTTTCACACAAAGCCTACACAGACTTTACGTGTGTGCACGGTGATGCACTGCGAGCAGCAGCGATAATCACATATTCATGCTGCACACTGCATTTAAACGTAAATAAGCGAGGTTTTTGGCTGCCAACAGTGTTGTCAGCCAGGAAGCCATGTAATGCAACATGGACAGCAATCCTGTTTACATCAGAGCACAGTTGGTTAGCATGTCTCTGTGGGATGCCACAATGATCACCAGGGCTTAACATATGGTTCTCATAGCTCTCAATCTCTTAGTGTAAGAAATCTGGACAAAGCCCAACATAATGGGGGTGGGCAATGACCAGATATATGGACAGACTTTACATATTTACTCTTTTAAACTTAGAAATGTGCTAGAATAACAATTGTTGTGTTAAGATACATTTTCTGAAGGATTTGAAGTCTGAAACTCAAATGTACGTAATTATTTAATGACTTCAGTCCTCAGATCTTCCCAGTGATATGGCAAAAAACACAAATTTCATAGGGAACAGACCAAAAGATACAAGACAGAAAATCTGGACAGTCTGTGAAAATCTGGACAGTTGAGAGGTATGAATAATTTATGTATATGAGCCAAACACAGTAACAGGACAGTGTATACAGTGCAGAATATTGTGAAATCCCATTCCTGGCATTCTGTACCGAAGTTGTGTAAATGATCTGTAAAGGTACATGGACTGCCATTAAAATAAACACACGGGGGAAATGTGTGTATTGAACAGGGACACGCATATGAATTGTAGGAGTGAACAAAGGGAAACAGGACAGGTGAAACCATCTAATGTACAGCAGATGAGGGCATGTCAACGGAAGATGGTTATAGCAACAACACCAATCACATATCAATATGGTACACTATGGGCTGTAGAGTGAAAATATGTATTATGTGACTGTCATAGAAGGTGACATAAGAATGGGGAAGATGTCGGTGCGAGATAAGCATGCTTACTTGAACAATGCAGAGGACATCTATTAGGGATGTTACATACAACTGGGGTAGGGTGCATATTGTAAAGCTGTGTAAACTGATTTGCCTAAATATGAGTGTAATCTTAGCAGAGGTCTCCAGTAAGTGGAACACAGCTAAAGGCTCAAGGGCAACAGTAAAAGAAGCAGACAATTATAGACAATATATGTGACATTATGATCAATAAAGCCTAGTTGACTGGTGTGCATGGCATACATATATGGCACAATCCACACTGTCACGAATGTTACCCATGCCATTAATGTTGTCAAACAGCTATGTAAGTATTGTGTGCATTACCGGAACAGGTATAACACATACATCTGGTGTAATGAATTGATGGAGGTTCCGCACCATCTGACAGTAATGTTTATGCCACAAAAGGAATACCTAGGTATGGCAGCTCACTGTGGAAAAGGTGGTACACTTCAGTTACACATCACTGGAAAATGTGTAGGGAGGTACATGAAGAAGGGTCCACTGTATTCAGTTATTGATGTGATGAAGGCTGTGAACTATGGAGGTATTATGGACTGTGATGTGGCTGTCCTTCACATACTCAGTAGTTGTGTTACATACAAGGGAGTAGTCAGCACTGTGGACACATGCTGGTGGACGGTCCACATACCATCTCTCCCAGGACACAGGTCACATACCTATTGGTCTGATTATAGGGTGTGATGTCCACATTAGACTCTTGTGTGTTTGTTTTCATGATGTAACAAATCCCCCCATGTTTTTGTGTCATTGAAGGTGTTGTCATGGCTGTGGCAGCAATCTGTGGTGTGTGTTGATACTGTCTATATTATACTAATATCACAATTGGAGTCAATGATTGCCCAAAATCTGTAGTCCTTCAGACAGCTGTTTGGACACAGGATGTGTATGTCATTTGTGATGTATGTGACATAAATAATGGACAGGTGAGGGCCTAGCAGACAACTCTGATGTACAGACTGATCATTGGATCTGAGATATAGGTCAATTCACACCTTTCAACATACTTAGATGCCACATAGATGATACAGTGGTCTTCCCACTTAGTGATATAGGTGTTTATGGCCACATCCGACAGTGTTGAGTGAATATCTCAGTGCAGATTTCTGTCAAATGCCTTGGGTTTGTCAAGTTGAAAAGGATGACAGTGCTGTTGTCATGCATGCCCTTGATGACCTCTTTTGAGGACATCTATCAGACGTAAAAGACATGATGTAGCATTAACAACTCACACAGGTCTGTTGCACACAGCTGGGATATTATTAGTGTCCATTTAAAAAGGTTCCATGATAACATGTTGGTCTACCTCACAGTTGAGGAGAGTCAGGATGTGTCTATACATGCTTGCATCGGGTGCTGCCCCCCAACTCTACAGGAACATAGTATGTGTGGAGGTTGTGTTGAAGTGTGTATTCAACCATGTCAGGAAGGTGTATGTGCTGAGTCATGCAATAGGAGATCTGTGATGCCATCATAGCCCACTGATTCTGTGTGATAAGACTGGATAAAGGTAAGACAGTGCATACTGCCTATCCTGATCTGGCCTAGGGTTTGGACACAATTCTCCACAAAGATATCATTGAGAAACTCTCCCAGCTGGGGATTAACCCTTACGTCACTGTATGGGTAACCAACTGGCACACTGAGAGAACACATACTGTGAAAGTTGGTGAATCAACCTGTACCAGTAGAGCTGTCACCACTGGCATACCACAGGGATCTGTGCTTGGCTCTTTACTATTTGGAATCTATTACTCGACAGTTCAGGCTAAAGTATATGGCCTTTGGCTTACCACATTTGCTGCTTCTTGCATACTGGGCACAATCACTGAGTCCACCTATGATGATAACATACTACAGTTGGGGCTAACACAGACAAGTGAGTGGTGATAAAGCCACATGTTCTAAAAATAAATGCAAAAATGTGTCTTTATTTTGTCCTTCTGCAAAGTGGAATTCCATGCTAATTACAGCACTGACAACAGTCCCATTATGCTGAAACCCAGTGATGCAAGCACTGGGAACTCACATAAATAGCAATCTGAACTTCGGCCACAATGTGATCACACTGGTATTGAAAACCTATGTTGTGCACATCATAGGTCACGCCATCATATTCAGGTCTAAGGATTATATTACTGCATTGTACTTGAAGTTCATTAAAACACTGTTGTGTCTTTCGGCTTTTCCCGGTTAGGGGTCACCACAGCGGAACTCCGGTCCGCTAATGACTGGCAGTAGATTTTTACGTGCCAAGTTGCTGGCCCTGATGCACAACCTTCAATGAAGGTACGCCCATTCATGCATATTTCCAAACAGAAGACGCTCTAGCTGAGAATCGAACAGGACGTCTTACTGTGAGGCGACAACGCTACCGCAGCACCAGCACCGCAGCTGAACTTCATTAAAACACTAATCCTCTCTTTTGTATGTAACTCAACACATGCAGCAGCTGGAGAGACCACAAGGGTTTCTCACCAGGAAAACACAGGGCCTAAAAACCATGATGTATTTGGACAGAGTGAAAGCCATGTCACTGTAATCTGTATCATATAAGATGAGGTGACTTTTTTCTGGCCTTCTGGCCAGTCTCTGGCCCTGTGGGAATAGCGCACATCCACAAATCAGATATAGCTGATGCCATCAGTAGTGTCTGGCGAGGAGAATATGCTAATAACAGTGTCCCACATGCTGGTATAAAAGGCTTTCTGTAATATCAAGCAAGTGCACAACACACACACACACACACACACACACACACACACACACACACACACACACACACACACACACACACACACACACACATCAGTTGACTGCAGTAAGAAAACAGAACCACTACCTTTTTAAGTACACAGACATAGAACTTTGTATTTAAGGCAAGTGCTGCAGCTCCAGTCTGACTTCTGCAAGGCTGCAGAGCAACTTATAGTGGATGACATCAGCAGTGCATGTTGGAGAGAAGATGTTGGCAGGCCTGCATGAAACAGATGTGTAGGCATGTGCAAGTGTCAAAAAACTGTCAATTCATGGAGATTGGTGTGGTAACTGTAGGATACACACTTATGCTCTTCTGGCTAGACACACACACACAGACACACACCCACACACACACATTTGACTGCAGTGAGAACAAAACCCCTGCCTATCCAAGTACACAGACTACAGAGCTCAGTGCTTTACTCAAGCACCACTGCACAAGTCTGACTTTTACGAGGTTGCAGGACTACTTATAGTGGATGACATCAGCAATGAATGTAGGAGAGAAGCTGTTGGGAGGCCTGCATAGGTTCATGGCTTCATAAGTCATAGGAGGATACTAGGCAAATGTCCCTAAGGCCTTTACAAGCCTAGCCATGTAAAAACACAAGCACCCTTACTGAGCATATTCAGATGGTCATTATATTTTGTGATCAGCACCAACTGCACCTCTCCATGAGGGACAAAGATGTCACCCCTGGGGTGAATTTACAAGCACCCATCCAGTTCTTAAGGTTGCGCTTGAACATGGTCAATGAGGAGCACTGCTTCATATGCAGTGGAAGCCTATTCCAGAGGAGCAGCAATTGCTAAGAGATTATTTGTTTATTCATTTAACATTTGTTTACTGGGAAAGTCCAACTTGGAATGAGTAAATTTTCAGAGGAGGCCCAGGGAGAAACACTCCAGACGTATGTCTTTGTAATGTGGGAGGAAACCAGAGGGCCCGGAGAAAAACCCACACGAATGCAGGGAGGACATGCAGACTCCGCACAGAAGGCACCCCAGCTGAGAATCGAACTGGAGTACCTCATGCTGTCAGGTGACAACACAAACCACTGTACCACTGTGTCTCTCCAGCATGTTTTGTTTATGTCACATGCTAAGTTGAGATCCCTGGAGCAAGTTATTCTTGTCCCATTTGCTTTGGGATATCCAGCATTTCCAGTAGGGCAGGGTCTGAGACTACTCTGTAAGCCAAGCACAGGTCGTCTCTTAGCAGCCTATGATACTGGGTACAGTGACAGGGCTTTCAGTCTTTCCATGTATGTCATGTTTTAGAGGCCCTGTAGTTTCCTGATCAGAAACCTCTGTGGTCTCTCCAGTTGCTGCAGGTGTCTGGTGTGATACAAGCAGAAGGAAGAATTGTACTCGATTAGTGGGCTGATAAGGGTCACCTACAGCAGAGCTATGATCTCCCTGGTCTTGGATGCAATGCCTTGTTTATGAGGTGTGCAATAAAGAATGTGTGGCTTACCACTATGGACACATAGTGATCGAAGTTTAGATTGCTATCAACCTGTGTTCCCAAGTCTCATACTACTGAGTTTGAGCTTAAAGGGGTGCTATGTATACCATAATTAGCAGGGGCACTTATTTGCCAAAGGGCACAAAGAGGCATTTTTTGCATTAAGTTTTAGTCTGTGAGTTTGGCGCTAATCATTTGTCTGTGTCAGCCCTTTCTGTAATATGTTAAAATCATTGGGGGCTCTATATGATTGTGCCCAGTTGACAGCCATCTGCAAACTTGGTAAGCCACAGGCCATCTACCTTTGCTGGGACTTCAGAGAAACAGTTTCCAAACAGTAGAGGGCCCAGGTAGATCCTTGTAGTACTCCACTTGTAACTGATCTACTGGTGGAGGTGGACACCCCAACTTAGCATGCATTCTGTCAGTGAGCCAGGTGGCTACCCATCTAGTAATGTATGGGTTAATCCCCAGATGGGAGATTTTCTCTATCATACCTGAATGAGGGATTGTGTCCAAGGCCTTGACTAAATTAACATAGGTGGTATGTCCTGTTTTCCCTCATCCAAGGCTTTGGGGACATTATCAAAGAAGACCAATAGGTTTTATACGCAAGATGTACTCTTGACAAAACCAAACTGGGTCAGGTCAAGAGTGTTGAAGATCACCTATGGCCCTGTGAATAAGGTCCATGATGAGTTTTTTTACATAGCCTTGCAGATAAGGCTGGTTAGGCCTATGGGTCAATAATTCCCAGGGTCACTTGATGGATATGTAAGCATGTTCAACTGTGAAGACAGTTCTAGTTCTGCATGTTACCAGATTGATGTGCATTGCATATCACACAACATTTGATATTAATTTATGTAGTGTAGTTGATATATTTGTGAACAAGTACTAAGACACCAAGGGTGCAGTACAAGGTGGGAGGCAGCACATGGCTGAGTTGTAAATATGTGACATATTGTTAGATAAGCTCTTCATTTTGTTATGTTTCCACATGCAGTTTCATGCCATAAAGAGTAAATGAACAGTAAAGAACACCAATACATGCTAATATTTACTTTGTATAGTGCACCGGCGAACAACAGGTTTGCGCAATGATAGGCAAAGTGTTTTTACATGCGAGATACACATTTCCATTACATTCCTTGTTTGCGCATGGTTAAGCAGTGCGCAAATGTGATCCACATTGCTAAAAGTCTGACAGTTAGTATTGAGTCTATGAAACACACATGCTGCTAGCTGAATCTGTGGCAGCAGGTGTAAATGCATTTACACATTTATTTTTTGAGTCCAGATGGCACTGGGTTTGACTCCAGGTGTATCTAATAAACAATGACAATGCAGTGACATGAATTCTTTATAATACATGTGTTGACGTGTTGGCATAGCTCAGTGGGTTTAAGCAGCACTGGGGGAGGTAACTGCAGCATTGTAGGACACTCACCATTGCCTGGCATTGGTGCGCTATGCCAAACTCTGAGCAAACATGTCGGCCGAAAAGTGAAGGGATCCAATGCTTTTACTAGTACTTATGTGTGTTATGTGTGATTCTATTTTCTGACCAGATTATAAGTGTTAATATGGGGTAGATTGGAAAGTGGCAAAATGGGGAGCAAGTAGGGGAAGAACAAAAGGAAAGCAATACAGGAATGTGCAAGAGAAAGATAGGTAAGAACCATAGCTATCGATTTCCTCAACAGTGAAAACTGATAATATGTGCAGAATAATAGCTGAATTTAGACTGTCACCTCCAGAGAGAGGGGTGACAACAATGTAATCATGTTGTATAGCCAATTGGACTGAATCAAGTTTATCAAAAAGAAATGTGTGCAAAATGGCGAGCTATGTATGGAAGGATATTTTCTTTCTGGGACAGGTGGCCATTTTTTTTTAATTCAGTAAGAGAGGAATGCTTGGTAAGGGACGTAGGTATTTTTGGGTCATGTAAGTTGGGTAGGAGAGGAAGCAAATGCAAACAAACAAGACAAGACACAGGGAAAGTAAGGGACACAAAAGGCTGGAGGACACCATGACTGGGGTGAGAGAGGGGACAACACAGGATCATGCCTGTTAAACATGGAAACAGTGAAAATTGAGTCCTCATTTACCGGACTGTCATAACTGTCCCCTTACTCAGCTGGTGGCTGGAGTGCTTAATGTCTTCTCCTTCTATGTATCATTAGAGGCAGCAGCCTCTCCATCCTGCATAGGAGTATACCAATGGTGTGGTGCATAACCCTACGCACCAACCCTGACATCTCCCTGAGGGTGATGAAATCCCTACCTCCGCCATTACTCCTGGAGGGTACTACAGCACCAGCTGCTAGGGCAGTACTACCTGAGAGCACAGATTTTCAGGGGAAACAGAGGCAGTGCAGACAGGTTGGGTCCCAGATGAGCTGGGTATCAGTGCTGGAGCAGGTAGAGGGGGGACAGGCTGATACACTGGGGATGGTCTACCTCACTGTCCTGTGTAGCATTTACTGAAGTGGTACACATGGATGACATGGAGACATTCTGGCGACACGTAACAGAAAATAAAAAAGAGAGATAAAGGTTGGAGTGAAATAAAAAAAATAATAAAATTAGTACCATCATATGTGACATACAATGCATTAACACAATTATACATCTATTTTATCTGATGTATTACACTTAAGTATACATCCTAACAAACACACTACAGACTGCTGAAAGTAATCCTTGAAATGTGCACATACTGCACATACACATGTTCCAGTTATACAGATTGCAGTTAACAGGGCATGTATGCCACTTGTATAGAGTTTAATGTAAACATTAAAGAAATGCAGTACTGTATAGTTGTGACTCAGGGTATTTTGAACCCACAACCTCTGACTACAGTCTTATATTTGATTCCTAAAGTTGGTTTGTGCTACAGACTAATGCATGCATACTTACTTTTACAATTAGGATATGCATGCTCAATTTGCTACAACTGTATAAAAAATAAAAAATCTATCTATAACTTTCAAAGCTACAATTATACTTCTCTTGTGCTGCATGCATACCACTTGCTTCCCTCAGTCTCTCAATTTCAGCACCTTGAACTCATCTATTGAACTCAAGTCCAGCATTAGATGGGGAAAGAACAGAAAAGAACAAAAGAACATTATGCATACCAGTCTTGCCTATATTTAGCTTTCTAAGTACTACAAATACTCTCTTATTATACTTGCACAGCTGTGGGATGTCTGCAGTTTGAAATGTAGTCAACCTCCAGTTGAGGGTATCCCTTTTGCACCTCTATAGGTTATTAAAATGATGCCTACACTGTTCTCCAGTGCGTGAGATGCCAGTTGCAATGGATACAGCCTGAGCCAAACTACTCCATGCCTCAGACTTGTAATGGAAGGCAAAACAGTTCCCCTGCAAAAGCCATTGGCTGTGGTGCTTTACCAGGAGTCCAATAAATATCCTGGACTCCTGAACACCCCACGTCTGTGTCCTAAACTGGGCAGCTTCCCCACTAACTACAGACATGTCTAACACCTAAACTAAAGTAATGGCAACTGATGCTTTCTAGCCAATTCCAGTTATTGCGTTTACTGGTAGTGCACAAACCCGAGCAACTATGCCAACCGCATTTCCATGATGTTAAGTATAAATATTTGAAATAGGAAGGTTAATCTGACAACTGACCTTAGTTTGAGGGATGTCTGCTGATGTAGCTTGGAAATATATACTGAAAATTGGAAGGTAACTGTTAGGTAAGTTAAATTTGCAGACATGCACTGAGGGCATAAATGTTATGACCTGACACATTTGTTTTTGGAATTATACACTGATAAAATTGATTTTTAAAGTGTGAGATTCAAACCTAGGCATAAGTGGCAAAATATTTTCTTCCACAGTGTTGATTTTCCATTTTTGCCACAGAAGTAGTGCTGCTTAGGCATAGTCAGGAATCATTCATAAATACAGCTGATAGTTTCAGGTGTTACACATCTATGTGTGTGACCTGACAAGGTTCTTGTATATGATCCAGTTGTGTATGCGTCTTATGTAATTGTAAAGGACATGCAAGTCCTTATAGCAGAATTATACCTACATAACTATAGTAAACAGTATACCCACAGTCAAACATCTAAAAACACAATATGGGTGTATTAGACCTCATACATATAATTCACATCAGCTCCATTATCTAAAGTGTAATATGGGAGAGTGAATATACTGGGAAGTGGAACAACAACAAAAATGTTTGGAATATTCTGTATTAGAACACAGGACCATGTGTATTGCAGTCCAACACTTAACACCTGTTGCCAAAAGAATGTTGAAATAACACCTGTCTGTTTTTCAGTTCCTTGCTATAAAGTGCACTGTCAAAACAGTAAATGTAGGTTGCACACCCTGTACTAGAACCCAGGGCCATATGTACTCCAGCCCTACATTTATACCTGCTGCCACAGGACTTGTCTGTGCACATCTAAGGAGTGCAGCATACGTTCCCCCTTTGTTCTGTGGATTACAAAAGAAGGTTGGCAAATGAATGGACTGATTGATTAAGAGCCACACTAGATACTACTTTGGGCATGAAGGAAGGATTGGTCCTGAGGGACACCCTGTCCGCATGAAAGATGATGAAAGGCTCCACTGCCATAAGGGCCTGTAATTCAGACACCCTTCTTGCTGAAGTGATGGCTAAAAGGAAGTCTGTTTTCCAAGAAAGGAATTTCAACTCTGCACTTCCAGCTGGCTCAAAAGGAGGCAGTGAGTTTTTCCAATACAAAGTTAAGGTCCCAGGCTGGAGTTGGGGCTCTCCTGGGTGGTCTTACGTTTTTGGCCCCTCTGAGGAACTACTTGATGCATGGATGAGAGAAGAGGGGTGGTTCTGTGTTGTAATGAGCTGAAATGGCTGATGCATGCATTTTGATGGAGGAAAAGGAAAGGCCCTTGTGAAGCATCTCAGTTAAGTATTGAAGAATCTGAGATAAATTGGGTGCTGCTGTGCCCATCCCCTGAGCTTGGTTACAGGTACAGAATCTTTCCATTTTTCAGCATAAGATTTTCTAGTACTAGGCCTCCTTGCCTCCAGAATGACATCCAACACTTGTTTACTGAGGGATAGTAACGGAGAGATCAGGTAATTAGCCAGACTGTCAGATTCAGGGTTTGAAGGTGAGGGTGCAGAATCTGGCCCTCCTGCTGGGACAGCAGGGTAGGGGTCTGAGGCAGGTGCCATGATGCCAGCAGTGACACACTGCGCAAGAGGGGGTACCAGTGTTGGCGTGGCCAGTCTGGTGCAATCAGTATCATCCTTGGTTTGTCCTGTTTGATCTTTAGTAGGATCTTTGGAGAGGAGAGGCAGAGGAGGAAAGGCATAAACTGATAGATTTTTCCAGGTGAAGGACAGGGAATCCACTTTCCAAGCTTGTTTGTGGGGAGTCCTTGTGCAGAATTTGTCCAATTGGTAGTTCTGGGGGAGGCAAACAGGTCTATATCTGAGCTCCCCCATTTGTTTATCAACATGTTGAATGTCTTCGGTTCCAGTTTCCACTCGTGTGGGTCCAAGAGATTTCTGCTTAGTTCACCTGCCAGTGTATTTAGCTTTCCTGGCAGAAAGTGAGCCTGTAGGTGCACTTGGTAGCTCAAGGCTGTGTTCCACAGAGCCATGGCTAGTCTGCAGAGAGGGTATGAATGGGTTCCCCCCTGCTTGTTTATGTACCATATAACAGTGGTGTTGTACATCTTTACCATTAATTGTCCTGGAAGACTGTTGTCCTTGAAGGCTGTCAGAGCATTCTGTACAGCTAACATTTCTTTTTGATTAATATGCAGGTGCATTTGACTTGGGTTCCATTTGCCCTGAATGCACTTCTCTGCCAAGTGTGCCCCCCATGCATAGTCCGATGCGTCTGTTGTTAGGGTTTGGGCAGCAGGGGGTAGAGTGAATGGCAGTCCCTTGTTTTGGTGGCAGGCCTCTGCCCATCAAAGGAACTCTAACTGTAGGCAAGGTATGATAGGAATCATTGCTTCTAGATCCTGAGAATGTTGACACCATAGGCTTTTTAGATACCACTGTAGTTTCCTCATATGCAGTCTTGCATATAGGAGAATGCAGGAGGCCATGAACCCCAAGGCTTGCAGTATTTGTCTTGCAGATAGCAGGGTCTTTATGGCCATTAGTTTGAAGTAAGCTGTCAAATGAACTTGTTTCTCTGGTGTGAGGAAAGCCATCTGGGAAGTTGTGTTCAAGCTTGCTCCCAGGAATACAATTTGTTGGCAGGGTACAAGATGTGCTTTCTTTTCGTTTATGGTGTACCCCAGAAAAGTTAGCACCTTTTGTACAAATGCCAGATGATTCAAAAGTATGTCCTTGCTTTCTGCCTGAATTAGACAATCGTCCAGGTATGGGTATATTTGAATATTTCTTTGCCTGCAAAATGCAATGACTGGAGCTAGGCACTTTGTGAATACCCTGGGCGCAGTAGATAAGCCAAAGGGCAGTGCAGAGAACTGATAGTACATGTAGCCTGCTTTGAAGCATAGGTATCTTCTGCAAGATTCCCTAATTGGGATGTGCAGGTAGGCTTCCTTTAAATCCAGTGTTGCCAACCAGGCATCCTTGCCTAGCATAGGAAGCAACTGGTGAAGAGTTAACATCTTGAATTTTGGTATCACCAAAAAATTGTTTAAGATAGAGAGATCCAGGACAGGACGCCAGGAGTTGTCTTTTCTGGGCACCAGGAAATGTCTAGAGTAGAAACCTTGTCCCCTTTCCTCTTCTGGGACAGTTTGAATAGCCCTCATACTTAAGAGAGAGAGAACTTACTTTTGAGCCTCTGCCCACTGATTTGGGGGTAGATCTGGCCAACCGATTGGGGTTGGTAAAGTGTGGAAGTGGAATCTGTATCCTTGGGAAACTATATTTAAAACCCATTTGTCCTGGGTAATGAGTACCCAGTTTTTTGCCTGCAGAGCAATCTTTCCCCCTAAATGAGCAGTCAGTTGAGAAGGGCTTGGAAGTTTTAAAATTAAGTCATTGAGACAGTTTACCATAGGGGGAAGTCTTACTACTCCCTGCTTTGGAAGTGGGAGCCCCTCACTGCTTAGTCCTGTGCGTACCCTGGGACTGAAGGCTGGGTGTTCTGTTGGTTCTGGGTTTGGACTGAGAAGGCCTCGAAGAGGCAGGAAAGGACCAATTCTTAGAGGGCCAATGCCTACTAAATCTTGGAGGCTGTACTTGCAGGAAATCTTTAACAGTTTGCATAGATTTAGCTTTTTCCTCCATCTTTTTGAGTACTACTTCTGCTTTCTTGCCAAACAGGCGGTCCTGGTTTAAGGGAGCATCCAGCAATTTAGCTTTAACATGATCTGGTAAAGATTGCTCCTTAAGTCAAGCATGCCTTCCAAGTACAGACCCAGTGACAGCAGCCCTGCAAGATGCCTCTAGTGAATCAAAACCATAATGCAAAGTATGTTTTCCAACTTGTTCAGCAGAATGCATTAAATCCTGTAAATCCTTATTTTCAACACAGTCTGGAATCAACATCATTTTCTGTTTAAGCAATCCAATAATATGCTGCTGATACTTTAACATATGAAACTGGCAGTTTAAGGCCCTAATGGCCAAGGTTGCAGAAGTGTATACCTTCTTAACTCATCTATCCAGCACCCTGGAATCTCTATCAGAGGAGGTAGGATTTTTGGCAGTAGTAGCCTTAATGCTCTTGGGTCCCTGTGAAATGGTCTCAGGGTCCGCAGTAGGATTTTTAAAGAGGAACTTGTGAAAGTCAGGAACCCTGTAATATCTATCTGGTTTTCTGGGAGCAGGAGGTAAGGAGTTTGGGGCCAAGCTAGATTCCTAAAAGGCATCATAAACGATGTCCAGTACAGGGGGGATAGCTAAAGGCCTGTGTTGAGGCAGGAGTAAGAAATCCCTAAGCCTCTTTTTAGAAACAGAGAAATCATGGCTTTCCCAGCGAAAATGCTCCCTAAGAATATGCAAGGTTTCACCAAAAGATAAATCCTCTGGAGGGGAAGCAGAGGGAATAGAGTCCTCTGCATCAGAATCCTCATAGGTAGATAAGGGCAAATCCTGGTCATCAGGGGAAACGTAAATTTCAAAATCCTGATCAGAAGAATCATAAGCAAATTCAGTCCTAGGTCTCTTGAGGGGGAAGATTGGCTTCCCTTTATTAAAGTAATAAGGTCTTCAGCCATTCTTATCATTTGTTTTTTTTAGGCACAGAGGCCTGACCATGCAGTCTGGGCGTCGCTTTTCTAGGCATTGATCGAGTTTTAGGCCTTGAAGAAGAAGATGGCATCGGTTTAATATGCAAGTCAGTAGGCCTGAATACACCCTCAGAAGCCAGTGCCTGCACAGCGGCTCCAGACCCATCCAAGGTAGAGACATCCGCAGTTTCCACAGTTGAAGCATCTCACGGCATACCGGACTCCGAATGGGTCTCAGTAGAAGGCTGCGAATCTGAAGTAGCGGGTATCAGGGGCTGAGAAAGCGACTCACTGAGTACCGACGAACTGGCGACTAGCTTAGGAAAAACGTCATCGGTAGCTTTGGACCTAGGCGACCTGTCTCTGTCTTTATCTTTGCGTTTTTTCAGAATGTCGGTAGTCGGGTAGCTTACTGAAGCCATATCTGGGTAATTGAACCGAATACCAAAATATTTAGAAGCATAAATATACCGACGACGAATAGTTCGTTGTTTAAATAAGGCACAAAACCGACAGTAAGGTACGTCGTGGTCAGGGTCTAGGCAAGGAATACAGTACGAATGAAAATCTTTATGAGGTATTTGCTTTCCACAAGAAATACAATTATTGACTTTTACTGACATTGGTTTAGAGCAAGAAAATGTTTCCCCAACGGGGTACTTAGTATTAGTTGAAGACTTCAGTTCTGAAACTCGAAAACGAAAATTTCAGGAGTCGGACGACCGGCACTTGCGAACCGCTTCTGCTTCGGGCACCGCACGACAAGAATGACTGGTGTAATGGCATCGGCTGCATGCTTTAAACCCCTGACAACCTGACATCATAGAAGATAAGACAGCAACCGATGCAGGACCCAAGACTTTGATAATCAGGCTGACTGAGGGCTACTGCAAGCAGATAACCCAAATGTGAATACTGCAACAGTGAAACATGAAAAACATCAGTTATTTTTGCTATTTTCACTATTAAGTATTTGCTGGTACTTTTCACTGTTGTAAAGCAATCTGGTCTGCTTGTTCTGGTTTTCCAGCCAAGCAGTGTTAAAATAACTGATTTGTTAATTGTTTAAAACATTCTTTAGAGTCTCCTTGCTGACTTTCTCCTGTTTTAAACATTTTTTAGTGTCTCACTGCTATTTTTCTGCTGTGTTAAACAGTCTCTAGTGTTTCTCATCGAAACTAGGGTAGCTAGTAGCTGTAGCATAGTCCAGACACAGGTTTGCTGCATCTGAGTATGTCTGTAGTGGCTGTTTGTTCCGAGCACATTTTCCAGGCCATCTTTGATTAGAAGGGGCCCTTCTGCACTCTAATAAAAGGGGTGTGCTGATTGGAACCTGTCTGGTGAAGGGGGTTGGTCTTGGGCTTGCAGTAAGCCCCCTCACTGGTCCTTTTGAACCTTTTTAAAGTTTTTTTTTTTTTTCAGGTTTTTAGCTTCTGGTATTTAACCTCTGCATTTGAGCAGATTTCTGCTTGTTTGTACCAAGCTGAAAAGAGGTGGGCTACCAGCCAAAATTCTGAGCTGAGATACCAGATAGAGGATTCTGAGCTTCCCAAAAACCTTAAGTCACCTGTTTTTTGCCTATTTATACTATTTTACTGCACTTTTTTATTGTCTGCCACCTGTTTAATACTGTATTTATATACCGCGTACTAAACTACACTGTTGTACTGCAACTGTCTGCCTTACCGTGCCTGTTAAATAATATTTTATTGCTGTTTTTACTGTTTGCAAATATCTTTTTACTATTTTCATTGCTTAAGTATTTGCTGGTAATTTTCACTGTTGCAAAGCAAAGACAGTCTGGGCAGATATGATTGACAGACCATGGTGCTTTGCCAGAGATGGCCTGCATCTGTCTCACCTGGGCTTCAGGCTTCTGGCAAAGACTCTTGCCTCCCACATATTGCCTTTTTTAGGAAAAGTGATGAGGTTAAAAGTACCAACATAAACATTTCAACAAAACACAAATTAAAGGTCATGCTGCTAAATGCTAGGCGTCTAAACATGAAACTGCACTCATTGCAAGCATTCTTAACCCTGGAAAAAGCTGACATCTGTGCAGTCAAAGAAACCTGGCTCAAAGCTGCAGAGAGCACACCAGCCTTACCTGGTTACTCATCCTATCATACATTCAGACCCCAAACTGTGGGCAGTAAAACCAAAGGAGGTGGAGTTTCAATATATATTAAAGACATACACACCTCCAGGGTGGTCAAACAGTATGATGCACAGGAGACACTCCAGGTGCAGTTAACCATTGACAAGACACCCTAGTCAAATCATAGCTAGCTACTGGTCCCCAAATCTGACCCAAGATGCCCAATCCGCCTATCTAGACCTGTTCGAATCTATCAAGATTCAACTCTTTACCCTGATCCTGGGTGACTTTAACTACACAAACATAGACTGGAAGAACTGCTCATGCCAGAACACAAATGCCCAGAGATTCCGCGATTTTGTCAATGTAAACTACTTGGAACAGCTAGTCGATACCCCCACAAGAGGTGATAATATTCTGGACTTGGTATTAACCAACATGAGTGACCACTGCAGCATCCCTACAGTATCATCCTCCCTGGTAAGATCTGACCATAAAACGGTAACTTTCTAAGTCACCATCTCCCCCAACAACCCTCCTCTAGCTAGGATCAAACATAAAATACCCGACAGGACTAAATCATCCTGCACAAGGAAGAGTAAACCTGTCCGATGGACATCTGCAATAAATACATTTTATAACAAAAGGAAAAAATTGATGTCCAAGACCAAGAAGAAGCAGGTGCCCATTGGAAGCAATGTCTCCTTAACCTGAACAAGCAAATAAGAGCACTAGTGAAATCCTCCAAAGCAAACTTTGAGTCCACATTGGCCACAACTACTACAGACAATCATAAGGCCTTCATCACATATATCTGCAACCTCAACAGAACCACCCAGATCTGTTCAGATCTGGTGGTCAAGGACATCATATATACAAATGCCGCAGATATAGCAAACTTGCTGACAGATTCGGTGAAAACGTCACCCCCTCTGTTCCTCCCCATCAGTAAATCAGGACATCCCCAGTACCTGCCCCTTCCCCTTATATCTAGGGAACAGGTCATCACTGCTCTCTCAAAGGCAAAAAAACACAGCCTCCATGGGACCCAATAACATCCCATGCTGCATCCTATGTGAACTCAGGAAGGAACTTACAGCACCATTAAGCACCCTATTCAACAAAAGCCTGAGTGATGGCTTCGTCCCAGCTGAATGGAAGACAGCCACTGTCATCCCTTTGCACAAATGTGTAGCATCCACCAATCCGGGAAATTATAGACCCATCAGCCTAACTAGCCTGATCTGCAAGGCCATGGAATAGATTATCATGGACCTCATTAACAAAGACAATGGCAACTTCCAAACACTTGATCCCACACAGTTTGGCTTTGTCAAGGGGAGGTCATGTCTGTTAAATTTGGTTGACTTCTTTGAGACATTCACCAAAGCCTTGGACGAGAAGACGGTGCACACCACCTTACCTTGGCCTGGCCAAAGCCTTTGACACTGTTCCCCACTCAGGCATAATAGATAAACTCACTAAACTATGCATCAATCTGTATGTTCCAAGATGGGTAGCAAACTGGCTCATTGAGAGAACCCACCTAGTCAAAAAAGGGGAAGCTACCTCAAGCAGTCGACCCTTAACAAGCAGCATACCCCAGGGTTCAGTCTTGGGACCTCTGTTATTTGGGATTATACTTTTCTGAGGTGCAGGCAAAAACCAATGAGCTATGGCTGGCCAAGTCTGCAGCCTCCAACATACTTTATACATTTTAAACCATACACATGGATATTTATAACTGCAATGAATAACTCTTTGCAGAAAACAATATTTACCTAAACTATGTGGGGGGGGGGGGGCTTCATCCCCCCACACCCCCCAATGTGGGGGGGGGGTTGTGCCCCCCACCCACCCCTAACTATATATACTAACTCCAAGATCACACTACAGTGGGGAAAAGGGCATATACCTTTTACTTTAATGTGTCAGTGTTATGAGTTTCAGTCAAATGAGTTTTCAGTCTTTTGAACTTTCACTGTTTTGGTCTCAGTCAAATGAATTTCAGTCAACTGAAATTTAAGTCATATGAAGTAGACCCATGTGTATATATATATATATATATATATATAGATATATATATATATATATATATATATATATATATACACCAATAATCCAAGAAAATAGTGTCCAATTGGCATAAGCAACACCATAAGCTTCACACAGTACTTTCACGTTACAAAGTCTTTATTCCTTCATAAAAGTTTAGCGTTTTTATCCGTTTTATAACACTCTGGGACTTCTTCAGAACTAATTAATAAAATGAAGCCACCTCCTTTATGTACAGAAAATCAAACAATTAACTGTTAATCAGTAATTAGATATTTAAATGTTAAAGGGACATCTAAAAGGCTCCTTAGAATCCTTTAACAACCTCAAAAACACAATATAAAACCACACTACCACTGTTAAAATTCCTACATTTAAATGCTTGTACAAAATGTGTGGAATACAAAACCCTAACTTTAGAAGAACATAGTAAATTGTGTGTTTAAAACAGTAAACCATATTTGTTAAAAATCCAGGGCTTTCCTTTTTAACACAGGTAACAAAGATACATAATCATTAAGTCCTGGTTCAACAACTGCATGAAGTCTTGTAATCCAATAAAAAATTCTCTTAATTCAATTTGGAGTTCCCACCAACCACCCCTTATACTATGTGGAATTACTTCCAGTATTCCAAACTTTAATTTTGTTTCCCCTTGACAAGTGAGTGTGTGTCTATATAGGGCGTTTTTGGTATAACCTTTAGCTATAGCATACAAGTGCTCGTATATTCTTGATCTAAATTTCCACTCTGTTTTACCTACGTAAAAATTGTTACGTTTGACAGAAATAAAAATGATACCTTTTGTATTGCAATTACCTTTTTGTAAACTGACCCCTTGCCTCCTTCCTTTTAGGTATACCATATCACTGTCAAGGATGTAGGGGCATTGGTTACAATGACCACACTTAGTTGTACCCTTAATCACCGTTGGTCTTGGTACAATTGCATGTTCCATAAGATATTTAATGTTTCTGCCTGTTTTGAAGACAAAAAGTACAGTTGTGTACACTTACCATAAATGTAGATGTCCGAGTGCATTCACTGTTGCAGTCATCACATTTGGGTCATCTGCCTGCAGGTAGCTCTCAGCCGGCCTGAATACCAGAGTGTTGGATTCCTGTGTCGGATGCTGTCTCTTCTTCCGTGACGTCAGGTCGTCAGGGGTATAAACCATGCAGCCGACGCCATTACATCAGTTTTTCTTGCCCCAGATGTCAGGTGCCCCCAGAATGGAAAGGAATTATATGTTATGGTACACCTCCATCAAAAAGCAAATACACCATAAAGCTTAAATACACTAAACAAGAAGGAAAGGTAGAGCCAAGAGAAGTCAGGGGGCTGGAGGGACGGTAACCAGGACTGCAATAGTGAATACACTCAAACATCTACATTTATGGTAAGTGTACACAACTGTACTATGTTCTTCGTGTTTCACTGTTGCAGTCATCACATTTGGGTTGATTCCCAAAGCTAAGGAAGGAGGAAGTTACAGAGCATTAGGACCAGCTATTAAGCCCTGCAAGACTGCAGTGGCAAACCCAGCTCTGGATTTGGAAAAAAATAGGCATGTGGTAATGTTTGGTGAAGGTATGTATAGAGCTCCAGGTAGCAGCTTCTAGGATGTCCCTGGTAGGGACTCCTCCGAGAAAGGCTGTAGAGATAGATGCAGCCTTGGTGAAATGTGATCTTATCCCCTGTGGGGTAGGTTTTCCATGGTGCTTACAGTAGAAATGAATGCAATGGGATATCTATTTAGAAATGGTTTGCTTTGAAATGGCCTTCCCCTCTGCCCCTGCAGCAAAGCCAACTAACAGCTGTTCAAATTTTCGGAGAGGCTTAGTCCTGTCCAAATAAAATCTAAGTTTTCTGTGCATGTCCAAAGAGTGCAGTATTCGTTCTCCTTTGTTTTGTGGATTCGGGGAAAAACGTAGGCAAATGAATGGACTGATTTATGGCCACAGTAGGTACCACCTTGGGCATAAAGGAAGGATTGGTCCTGAGAGAAACCCTGTCTGCATGGAAGATAATGAAGGGCTCCACTGCCATGAGGACCTGTAATTCAGACACTCTTCTTGCTGAAGTGATCGCTAGAAGAAAGGCTGTTTTCCAAGAAAGGAATTTCAACTCTGCAGTTGCAGCTGGCTCAAAAGGCGGGAGAGTGAGCTTTTCCAATACAAAGTTAAGGTACCAGGCTGGAGTAGGGGCTCTCCTGGGGGGGGGGGTCTTAAATTTTTGGCCCCTCTGAGTAATTGCTTTAGCAGGGGGTGAGAGAAGAGGGGTAGTTCAGTATTATAATGTGCTGAAATGGCAGAGGCATGAATTTTAATTGACGAGAAGGATAGGCCCTTGTGGAGCATTTCTGTTAAGGACTGAAGTATATGAGGTAAGCTGGGCACTGTTGTGCCCATCCCCTGAGTCTGGCTCCAGGAATAGTATTTTTTCCACTTTTCAGCATAGGATTTTCTAGTACTAGGCCTCCTTGCCTCCAGAATGACATCTAGCACCTGCTTACTGAGGGATGCTATTAGAGAGCTCAAGGAATTAGCAAGGCTGCAAGGTTCGGGTTTGAAGCTGAGGGTACAGAATCTGGCCCGCCTGCTGGGATAGCAGGGAAGGGGTCTGAGGCAGGTGCCATGGTTCCAGCAGTGTCATACTGCGCAAGAGGGGGTACAAGTGCTGGCGTGGCCAGTCTTGTGCAATCAGTATTGTCCTTGGCTTGTCCTGTTTGATCTTTAGAAGAACCTTCGAGAGGAGAGGCAGAGGGAGAAAGGCATAAACCGAAAGGCTTTCCCAGGTAAAGGACAGGGCATCCACTTTCCAAGCTTGACTGTGGGAAATCCTTGTGCAGAATTTGTCCAATTGGTAGTTCTGAGTGGAAGCAAACAGGTCTATCTCGGGAGTCCCCCATTTGTTCCTCAGGTATGTCTCACAGAGGATACTACTGCACTGGAACAGACTCCCCAGCTACATAAAATAAAAGCTCATCCCTTCCCAAATTCAAACTTGGATCTAAGAATGGGTAATAGAAATTTTATCCCCAGGATTGCCCCCTGTACTCCTAATGGACAAAGGCAGCTCCTACACGCTTCATTCCATGAACTTGTCCCCTCAAATTATCTATGACATGATCCCAGTTATTCTCATTAGGGATAGTATAAAATTACTGACTGTAGGATAGGTAAAGCCAATCTATAACCAAATAGGATAGGTTATTTCCAGCAGAAAAAGGTAAATTTGCTTTATTTAAAATGGTCCATAGGGCAGCTAGCCTACTACTAACCTAAGAACCTATGAACCAATTTAGTATCTCAAGAATAACCTGAACCCTTTTTCTGCAGGTATCCCCACAATCCTTTCTTATTTGTGTGAGCTGCTCAATTCTGGCATGGCATATTCATCTGTTAAAGTTAATTTGGGAGGTGCAGTGGTGCAACGGTTTGTTTTTTCACCTCACAGCAAGAGGTCTCCTGGTTCTATTCTCAGCTGGGGTGCCTTCTATGTGGAGTCTGTGTGTGCTTCCAGCATTCACATTGATTTTCTCCGGTTTACTCACACATTCCAAAGCCATGCATCTGCAGCATTTCTCCCAGGGTCTCCGCTGAAAATGGGCTCTGTTCCAGTTAGACTTTTCAAGTAAACAAATGTTAAATAAAAATAAATAAAAAAAAAAAATTGTCAGACATCTCCGCTTGTCTGTCTCTAAATCCACCCCCGGCTTCTAGTTTTCAAGTGAAACGATTTCTCAAGGGTGTCTTTCACATTCAGCCTCGAAGAAAGTGTACTTGTCCTTCTTGGGACCTTAATTTTGTTCATGAGAAATTGACTCAGCCCACTTTTGACCCTGCAGTTTTCTCTTCCCAACAACACTGTACTTGGTAAACTGTATTGTTGACGGCTCTTACCTCTACCAAGAGGGAATCTTAACTTCAAGCACTCATGGCAGTTCCATCTTTTCGGTTTTTCATAAGGAAAAGGTGTCTCTTCATAACCATCCTTTTTTTTTGTTCAAGGCGGTTAATGACTTCTTCTTGAATCAGTCCATTCATCTTCCTTCTATTTTCCTTCTCCACAGAATCCTAGCGAGAGGGTTCTTCACACCTTGGATTTACATAGAGAGCTCAGATATTACCTAAGACAGACAAAACATATAAGGAAATCTGAGCTGCTTTTTGTTTCTTTTCATGCCAGGGCAATATCTAAGCAAGCCAACTCCCCCTGAATTTCTACAGCCAATTCTTTTTGCTATTTTTTTCATGGCAAACAGCTTTCTTCTTCTTCTGTTCATGCTCATTTTACCAGGGCAGTGGCCTCTTCTGGTGCTTTTTTTCACAGGTCTGGATAACAGATCCATGTTGGAAACTGCTACTTGGTCTTCTGTTCACACTTACACCAAACATTATAAGTTAGATGTCATTTCTATGGCCAGGGCGGGTGTTGCACCACCATCCTGCATGGGTTTTTGAAGGGGTCTTCTGTGGCTTCCTCCTCTTATACTGTCCAGTAGCTTTTGTACCCTCCTAAGAGTGAAGAATACTGCAGCAGTGATAAGGAAGGACATAGTACAGTTGTGCAACATCTTACCGTAATGCTAGATCTCCTACGTCTCTCTGTCGCAGTATTCTGTCACTCCCTCCTGCCCCTGTTACTTTCTGTTTCATTCCTTCTGGCCGAGGGGTCTTTTCTTACATCCTTTTCTCCTTCTTCCCTTCCTGGATGTACACATTATTGCTTTCCTCTGGGGTTGCTCTAGTTCTTCTGGGGCGCATCAGTTCTAAGGAATAGGCACTCATACGTCACATATCTACCTTACTGCTTGCACGTAAAACATACATCTGACATATGGCTCCTGGAAGGTGTAAAGGCTTAGATATGTTTGCCAGACATTCAGCTGTCTTCAGAAGGATATTCCCACTGTGAATAATACTGCAACAGTGAGAAGCAGGACATCTACTGTTTTGTTAAGATCTTACAAAATTGTACAATTTGAATGCACCATCAGTAACTACCAGTTTATCCCATTTACCAATGTTAGGACTTAAGGAGAATGTAGAATCAGCAGTTCCCTCTATTTCCACTGAGTCTGAAGTTAAGTGCGCCAAAAGGATGCTGCCTGACATGACCCAGAAATATCAGAACAGTCCTTACAGACGTTTTGGAATGTGCAGCAACCCAGTGAAACAAAGACACCATTTCATAAATCCTCTGCTGAAACTGAAAGACCCTTATGAAGAGACAAGTCCAGTACTGCTGGCAGAAAAAAAATCTTCCCCAGAGGCCACAACAAATATGACTTCTTATGCTATATATGTGCAACCTATGGAATAAATGAATGATATGACTATTTGTTTAGACTGTCCACTAACTGTTAAGGAATGCAAGCTTGAATAAGACAGTGTGGAGGGAAATATGGGTAAACACTCAATATATTTATCAAGACAACCAATACAGTTATGCCTAACCACTCTATGCAGACTGTCAGGGCAGTTGCTAAAAAAAAAAAAAAAAAAAAAAAAAAAAGATTAGGACCACTAACTCAGAGTGCTGCCTTCCTACTCTTCCTTTTCAGACACATGAAGTCTAAAACTGGTCACCAGGATCTAATGTCTTTCCTACAGAACAAAGAAGAACCAGGAGTAAAATCTCCTTAGATGAGACACATGAAGCATCATTTTTGTAACTGTTATTGCTAACATGTCTTCCAAAAGAGGTATGGCTATGGATAAAAAGAAGTTATGTCTTACCATAACGTTCCATCTGTGTTGTAGATCTTTACTCATTCATTACAGATAGGACTTCGGTTTCGTCCTCGGAACCGACACGGCTGTTTCCAAGCTCATGCCAGCCAAAAACTCTCAGCTAAGCCCTATCCATAATGCCCCCCTCATAGTCTCTTCAGATCGAGCTTGCCCACCCCTATATTATAGAGATAATAAGAGAGAGATAGTAGGAGGCTCTGACTGAGCAAATACCTTAACCAGGAGATCCTAAAGTCCACCAGGAGTCCAGGCAGGTGGAAGGAGGGCGGGAAGTAATGAATGAATAAAGATCTACAACACAGATGGAAAATTATGGTAAGACATAACTTTTGTAAATCTTTACTCATTCATTACTGTTAGGACAGAGTCACCAGCTACTTGAGTCCTGGGTGGCCCTAAGGAAGGATATTCCTGAGCACCACAAAATCAAAAGATGCTCATCCCCTTGAGGCCAAATCCAATTTGTAATGAGTGATAAAGGTATGAGGTCTTGCCCAAGTGGCTGCTGCGCAGATATCATCCATAGAGGCTGGAATGAAAGGCTACAGAAGTAGCCATCAATCTAGTGGAATGAGCCTTTACACTGGAAGGTAAGGACAGTTTATTCTGATGGTAGATGAAGGTAATGACGTTTCTAAGCCAGGAGGATAGAGTTACTTTGGAGACAGGTTTACCCAATTTGGGTCCTGCAAAGGCCACAAACAATTGATCCGTTTTTCTGAAAGATTTAGTTCTGTCCAAATAAAAATGAAGCTGCCTATGAACATCAAGGGTGTGCAAAAGATACTCCCCTCTGTTTGAATGCTGAGGGAAGAAAACAAGCAGGTCAATAGATTGGTTAATTGAAAATCAAGAAATGCCCTTGGGCAAGAAGGAAGGGTCAGTACGTAGGGACACTTTATACCTGTGGAAATTCAAGTAAGGTCTCTTGACACTCAAGGCCTGCAACTCAGATACTCTTCTCGCTGAGGTAAGTGCTACTAGAAGTAAGAGTCTTCCAAGATAAAAATGTTATATCACATAAATTAGCAGGTTCGAAAGGAGGACTTATTAACGACTGAAGTACCAAATACAAATCCCAAGATTCTATGAGGGGCTTGACAGGAGGTGTAACATGTAATATTCCTTTCAAGAAAGTTTTCCACAGATGGAGTGACATAATAGAAGAATTATCGAATCCATTATGAAAATTGGCAATAGCTGCTATATGTATAGTAACTGTCAATGCTGAAGCTTCTGCATGTAGAAGAGTAGTCCGGTACTGTAGGATCTTTTGAATAGGCAGAGAGAAAGGGTCTATGTTTTGATCTTTGGCCCATATAGAGAACCTAGCCCACTTTTTAGAATACATTTTCCTGGTGGAAGGTTTGTGAGAAGCCAGACGAATCTCACGGACAGGCAGCCTGGCAATCATCAGAAGTGGAGGAACTAAGCTGTGAGCTTGAGGCTGTGGAGACTGGGGTGAATCAGTCCCTGAGGATGAGATAGCAGACCTTGGGATTGATCCAGGATCCACGGGCTATGACTCAGATGAGGCCATAAGAAAGGAAACCAGACTTGACGGGGCCAATAAGGGGCAATGAGGATCACTTTGCTTCTCAAACGTTGAGCTTTCTGGAGGAATTTCGGGATGAGGGGAAATGGAGGAAAGGCATACAGTAGACCCGGGGGCAAATCGTGCGTTAGAGCATCCCTCTGTGACTCCCCCTGAGGAGGGATCAGGGCAAAGTAGCTTCTGCATTTGTTGTTTAGGGGGGAAGCAAACAGATCTCAGCAAGGCCTGCCCCAACGGCAGAAGATCCAATCCACTATTACAGGATTGAGGGACCACTCGTGAGGCATCAGGATGTTCCTGCTCAGATTGTCTGCAATAAGGTTGGAACTCCCGGGAATGTGCGTTGCTATAAGAAAGCAGTTGGAAGCTATTGCCCAGTGTCAAATCCTCATGACTTCCTGACACAGGGGGTAAGACCTGGTTCCACCTTATTTTTTTATATACCAGACGACTGACATGTTGTCCGACTGAACTGCAATGGTCCCGGAAGGGAGGGATGTATGGAATGCTTGCAACGCTAAGAGAACTGCCATCAATTCCAGGACATTTATGTGCAAATTGGCCTCCATGGGGGACAAGGTGCCTTGGACCATCTTTCCCTGGAAATGCCTGTCCCACCCTAACAGGGAAGCGTCCTTGGTCACCGTGGCCCTGTGCTGGAGGAGACAGAATGGTCAGCACCAAAGATTTGATTCTGGCTTCATCCACCATAGCATTTCTTTCTTGCAAAGGTTTGTAAGGCGTATCATGTGGTCGAGTGGGTGGGTTAAGATCAACCACTGTGATGAAAGTAGCCACTGTAATAGTCTCATGTGCAACCTCTCCAGTGGCAGGTACTAGGGTAATGGTTGCTGCCATAGAACTTAATAGTTGTAGTACAAGGCGTGCTGGTACAAGAGCCTGTGGAAGGAAAACCTGGATCTGGTTTCTTATTTTTGAAAGCCTGTGAGGAGGGAGGGAAGCTTGACAGGATGTTGTGTTGAAGATCGCTCCAATAAATTCCAGTGTTTTTGTTGTGGTCATTTGGATTTGTCCTTGTTGATCGTAATCCCCAAACGGAGAGCAAGGCCTTGAGTGTAAGAGAGGCTGTGGATGAGAAGATTCCTGGTCATGGCGGTAAGGAGCCAATCATCCAGATACAGAAACACCTGGAATCCTTGTAGTCGAAGATGAGCTACTACAACACAACTGCCATACATTTGGTGAACACTCGGGGGGCTGTCGAGAAGCCAAATGGCAGTACCCTGAACTGGTAGTGATTGGTTCCCAGCCAGAAGCAGAGAAATCTCCGGGAGTGCTGGTCCATCTTTATGTGGTAATACGCGTCCTGGAGATCTATAGAGCACACCCAGTTGTCCTTCCCTAGAAAAGGGAGAATGGACTGTACCGTGACCATCTGTAATTTTTGAGGTTTTATAAATTTGCTCAACAGGCTGAGATCCAAGATTGGTCTCTAGTCCCCTGTCTTTTTTGGCACTAAAAAGAACCTTGAGTAAAACTCAGATTCTCTCTGGTCTGGTGGGACTGGCTGGATGACTCTTTTTCTTAGCAGCTTTTCTATTTCTAAGGCTGCTACCTCCCTCTGATTGGGTGGAACATCGGGGATACGTTTGACGGGTCTGCGGGTAAGATTGAATGAGATATGGTAGCCTCTAGATATTACTCTCTGCACCCATACATCAGTAACAATGAGTTGCCAGGCTGGTAGGTGTAGAGAAAAACGACCCACGACTGCTTCCAGAGGAAAGCAATCGGGCCGCTGCTCAGGAGCACTGATAGGGTCGGCTGAAGAAGGAATCTCTAGCGCCCTGGTTACACGGACTCCCTCTGCCCCTAAAAGGGGCATCTTCCAGATGAGTTGCCCCCCCTGCCCCGGGGAGGACTGCTCACCACAAGTGTCACAAAAAGATCCTTGGGACTTTTTGAAACACAATTTCCCTCCCCTCTGGTTCATGGAATAGCACCTCTGGGGGGGGGGGGGTGGAAAAACATATGCCCACAGCAGACAAGGTCTTTCCATCTTTCTCACTTCGTGATAGTGTGTCTCGTACTTTGGGACGAAAGAGTGAAGATTCGTTGACAGGCGCGTTGACAAAGGAAGATTTAAAGGGGTCTGCGAAATCACACAAACGCATCCAGGCATGACGTCTCATGATGATGCCTGATGCGGCTGCTCGAGCTGCCCCCTCAGTGATGTGAGATATCAATCGCATCAAGGAGTTTGAGATAGACTCTAGGGTACCTAACTGAGAGGCAACAGTATCATGCCAATAAATCTGGTCGAGGGAGAAATGGACGCAAGGGTAGGAATCGGTTCAAGGAATGAGCGTGTAAGTAACTTACTTGATGAGAATTTATGTTTGGTTAACTTGTCTAATTTGAATATTGACGAGGCAATGAACTCAGTACTATTGAAGGGAAGCAAGTTTGTACCAACATTTTTTCCTTCATTGAGTGACATATATTTTGACCTTAAAAAAATTGTAAGGAAATTGTATCTGAAAGTTTTTTTCTATGACAGTAGTTTAAATACAAATGTTAATGAAAATCCAAATGGTGAAATTTTCAACACTGATGTTCATAATATCTCTTTAGAAAATATTGATAATGATGATGAACTATTGAATTTATCAATTTATGATTATGAACATGTTGATTTTGATTTAATTCAAGAAGATACAAACAGTAATAGTGATGATGGTACTATATTTTTTACTGGTTATGGCAAATTGACTGTTCCACCCATGGCATCTGAGAGCAATTTTACACCTAACATAAAGGTGCCAGCTATTTCATCTTTTTTCAAAATAGTATTTAAAGAGATATCTAGATTAATGGAAGATTTGAAAAAAGCATTTAAATATTATAATTTAAATAAAGAGGAATGGAAAGCTTTAAAATATATGGAAAAAATGAAAACAGAGTTTGTCTTTAAATGTGCAGATAAGGGTGGTAATTGGGTAATTTTGAATAAATCAGATTATTGTGAAATGGTCTCTCACTAAAGAATCAAGATGAATACCTATGTTTAAATAGTGATCCAATTATTGAGTTCAATAGTGAACTATTGAATCTTTTGGAAAGAGGGGAACGTTTAGGTTTCTTAAATCAATGTGATATAGGCAAATTATATGTCAAAAACCCACTGACGCCGATCCTTTATGCATTACCCAAAGTACACAAAGGTTTGACTAAGCCACCAGGGAGGCCTATAGTTTCAGGTAGGGAATCCTTTTTGAGTAAAATCAATATTTTTTTTGATTTCCATCTAAAAAATCATTTATCCAAAATTTCAGCTCATATTTCTAACACAGAAGACTTATTAGATAAGATTAGTGGAATTAAATGGAATTATAGTTACTATTGGGTAACGATAGATGTGCAAGCATTATATACCAACATTAATAAAAGGTGGGGACTTGAAGCTGTCCAAACTATGTTGGGAGAAGGTCCTAGAACTTCATTTCTAATACAATTGTTGGAATTTTGTCTCTCTCACAACTACTTCTGCTTTAATAAAGATTTTTTTCTCCAAATCAAAAGAACGGCTATGGGGGCTGCTTTTGCGCCCTCATATGCCATCCTATATATGGATTTTTTTGAGAAGTTATATATTTATTCAACTTCCTTTTATCAGAAAAATGTAATTTTTTACAAGCGATTTATTGATGACCTCATATTAATATGTAGTGGTGAAATTTTTGAATTTTTTGAAGAGTTAAATAATAATGTTCATGGTTTAAAATTTTCTCATGAAATTGATAGAAATAAAATTAATTTTTTAGATATAACTTTATTTCATGAAGATGGGAAAATAGGATATAGACCTTATAGGAAAGAAACTTCTGTAAACATGTTTCTACATGCAGAAAGCATGCATCCTGGACATTTAATTTGGTCTCTTCCTTCTGGTGAATTTCAAAGGATTTACAATCACACTAGTGATGTTAATGAAAGACAATTAGAATTAAGTAAAGTTGAATCCAGGTTATCCAAGAGAGGTTATAGTCATGATCATTTATTACTTTCAAAAAACAAGATATTAGGAATTGGAAATTATTTTATGCATGAACATCACCATAAAATTGTACATAAAGATCCAGGTGCATCGATAATAGAAAAAAGTAATAACATTACTAGGAGGAGAACAAATAAGGATGTCATAAAAACTAGTGAATCCAATTTATTTTTCGTCACTAAATATTCCCCTGTATCTAATGAAGTATGCAATATTATAAGAAATTATTGGTATTTGATTTGTGAGGATGAAAACATAGGTGCAATTTTTCCTAAACACATAACTTTTTCTTTTAAAAGAGGAAAAAACTTAAAAGAGATACTGAATTGTAACTCCTTTAATAATATTAAAGTCTAGTAGTGGTAATATTGAAGGCACCTTCCCATGTGGTCAATGCGGTGTTTGCAGTAGGATTATTAATACAACTAACATCAATGGAGTGTCTTTTAAAGCTAGACACTTTTTCAATTGTAAATCAACAGGAGTAGTTTATATATTGGGCTGTTCAAGTCCCAATATGTGGTATATAGGTCAAACAAAAAGGATGGTCAGAGTTCGAGTTTTGGAACATATAAAAGATATTAGGAATAAAAATGAATATAGTCCAGTGGCCAAGCACTTTTTGGAGAAACACAAGAGTGATCACAGTAGTTTGAAATTTTGTGTGTTGGGTAAACCCTTTTGTAAAAATGGGGGTCGATTGGTTTATAAGTTGCTTGAACTAGAGACCAGGATGATCCTTAAATTTAATATGTTGAAGCCACATGGTCTTAATTTAGAATTAAGTATATAATATCCATTAATCTAGTTAGCTTAGATTTTTATATAGATTAATCTAGGTAGTGTTGATACATTTGGTTATATAGGTTATTTGTTCAGATTTTTGGACCTATGAGGAATTAATTTGATAGTCATTTGATTTATTAGATAGTAGTAATAATAATTTATAGAACAGCTATTAAATGTCATTTTGACATTTTTATTTAGCAATTTGGTAGTTACTTAATTTTTTTCTCCAATGTACATTATGTCAAAAAATCTTTTGGACATTATTATATATATATATCTTACATGAATTTACAAATATTCATATTAATAATATATTAGTTCAATAACATCATGTAGTTTTTTGACAATATTCTATTTTTAAATAAATTTGTCAGTTTTGTATGTTTAAATACTGGTAGAGCACTTTAAATGTGTTTAGAAATGTTATAATTGATTGATTGGTGCTGATTAACTTTAATTAAACTTGTATAAATAATAGTTAACAGCACCGAATATTTTGTGATCCATTTGAAGGCGAAAGGCCGAGGTACCAGATCGCAATAAACGTTTTACTGGCATGGTGCTAGTGGTTGTGTGTTTCGTTGCAACAGTATCATGCACCTCATCAGGCAGTACCCCCGGCAAAGAAGTAGACATTTCAGAAATTAGGTCTCTTTGGAGGCGAGTGAAATGTGCCAGATAGTTCAGTGACCGAATGGCAAAGGTTGATGAAGCATAGGTCCACTTCCCCAGTCTGTCCATGGGCCGAGACTTCCTGTTCGGGGGATGAACAGTGGAACTATCTTCTGCCAGTTTCCTCTTGGTGGCTACGGCCATGACCATGGAATCAACTGTCAACTGCTTGGACCAACTGGGCAGGTCTTCAGGGATGGATAAAATTTTGTCTGGCCTCCGGGCAACAGGTTCTACATTGTCTAGGGCCTTCCAGGCACACTGCAAGATCAGCTTTATAAGCTCATCCGCAGGTGGGGTCACCCAGGAAGTAGATGGCCGGGCATGGAAGGCCTGCAAGAACACCGATTCCTCTGAAGAGTTAGAGGACTTCCAGTTTCCCCTCTGCTTGAGGATTTCGAGAATGTCTCCAAAAGAGATGTCTTCTGGGGGAGACTGTGGGGAAGCTTCTCCCTCATCCCAATCGGTGTCCTCAGTGATAAATTCCTCAGGGGAATCAAGGTGCTTCCTCTTGCACCATTTTTTCTGGGGTGGCTCCCCAGTGGGATCTTCTGAGGAGGATTCCGGAGAAAGAGTTCCTTTCAAGGGAAGGTCTTGCAGCTTCCATGCCCGGGATCCTAGAGTAGGGGGTTGGGACAGCTGCATGCTAGGGGGGGGGGTTCTGGTGTCAACGCCATTGGTGCTGACTGCAAGCCTGTGAAGGCAAGGACCCTCTCCATCACCTGGAAAGCAGGCCCGCCCAAGGAGGGATGGGAGCCTGAAACCGAGAAAGACAACCTCGGAACCGGGATCACACCCCGCTCTCAAGAGCCCGCCACCAAGTGAGGAGCTCCGAAAGGACTGATAGCTGTCGGTGGATCAGTGGACACAGACGGTGCCAGCGAAAAAATAAGCACCAGGCTAGGAACCACGGTGCTGGCAGCCCAAACACTGCTCCAAGAGAGCACCGGTTCCAATGGAGCCGATGCATCAAGGGTAGTCGGTGCTGACCGCGGAAACTCCGGAGTTGGAGCTGAGGCAGTTTGGACCGGGGTGGCTACTGGTACCGAGATCTCCGGAGCCTTGGAGGAGGCCGGAGGAGGAAATATTGGTGAGTATGCTCTGAAGGGTTCCGTTCCAAAGGGGAAGGAAGGTCTAGACAGGGTGGACAATCCCCTAGCTGCCAGAAGCTGGTCCACAACCCGCACTACATCTTGTTCTGAAAGGCTCCTGATGGATCTATAAGAGGCTTCGGAAGGAGAATCAGATCTTTCAAGAAAGGGGCTAAACTGGAGCCCCGAAAAAGGGTCATAAGTTGGAGAATACTGGTTCTTGGAAGGTGCTCAACCTTTGGAACCGATGGGTTCATAGTCTGTGATGCAGAATAAGCTATCAGCACTGTGGCTGAGGATGGTGCTGAAGCGGTTATGGTTGTCAAAGCCAGTGTCAGAACCAAAGACGGCACCGAAGACAATGGTGCCAAAGTTGGAACTGTAATAGGAGTCAACATCAGAGACAACACCGAAGGAGAAAACACAGAGCCTGGTGCCGAGATTATCTGCTCCGAAGGCGCCGGAGAAACTTGGTGTAGACTCAGTTCCGCAAAGGATGGAGATGTAGGAACTGACTGACTCAATTTTTCTTTGTGCCTTTTGGTCTTAGGAGGTGGTGAGACCTCCATCCCAGAGAGAGCCTCCAAAAAAAAAAGTTTTCAATAAACCTTTCAAAATCACTTTGTTTTTGCGCTCAGCTAGAGTGCAATTACTGAAACTAGAGCAGCTGTCTCAAGAAGCATTTATATGGTCGACGCCCAAACAATAAATGCACCGAGCGTGACCATCTGAGTTGGGCATCTTACACCCACACTTATCGCACTGCTTAAACCCTAGTTTAGCTTTTTCAGACATAATATACGCTGACACAAAAAACTATCTAGAAGGGAAACAAGTGAAGAGAGAAAGGTTTTTTTTTTGTAATATAAAAATAAAGAAGGAAAGAGAAGAGTACCAACAATGGTACCTAGAAGTACCACAAGTGGTAAGAGAAGGGCCTACCAAAGGTAGGAGAGAGGGACAGTATCAACAATGGTATAAGGGTAACTACCAAAGGCAGAGGGTAGGAAGTAGAAGAAGTTTACAGGCGAGAGGAGAAATTAGCGAGACTGACTGAAAAGTGTAAAGTTTTGAGAGAAACTACACAAAAATACACAAAATTTATGTTTAGCTTGAGAGAGAAGGCTTGGCACGTCTGACGAGGAACATGGCAAATGAGATCTGAAGAGACTATGAGAGGGGCATTATGGGTAGGTCTTAGCTGAGAGTTTTTGGCTAGCGTGAGCTTGGAAACGTCCGAGTTGGTTCCCAGGATGGAACTGAAGTCCTATCAGTAAGGAATGAATAAAGATTTACAACATCAGATCTGCTATTATGAAGTCCATGGGAAGGGTAAAGAAAGAGATCTTAGAAGGAACTATATTCTGTCTATATTTTCAAGATCTCTTTCAACCACCTTCCCAGAGAAGGGTTATATTATACTATTCTGCCCCTTACTACCAAGGTTTGATGAAAGATAGGCAGACAGGCAAGAGTCAAGGTTCAATGGTTCTAGATGGTTTCCCTTCTCACCCTGAAAAGGGAAACCTAGAGTCATTTCAAGAAGTTATCTTGGTTAAAATTGACAGAGAAAAAGAAAGCAGTAGTTTACGTACCATTTTCAGTTTCTGAAAACTTCTTTTAAGCTCCATCCCTAAATCACAGTTGACATAACAGATAAGGTCTTTGTCTCCCAAGCACATGGGGCAAAGTTCGATCCTGATCTTTGGAGTTTGCATGTTCTCCCCGTGTCTCTGTGGGGTTCCACCTCCTAAAAAAAGTGCTGGTTCTTTCCACCTCAAACTCATCTAAAGGACTGAATGGAGTCATGGGCAGCAGCACAGACTCTAGGTGTCGACCACTGGAGGAAGAGTTAAGATGAACAACTACTTCAGGCATCAACTGTGGAGTGCAGTATCCTCTGGAGAGCCGAACATGGATCACACACTGCATGCTGTGGTAGGGTTAGCCACATGATGGCGTAAAAACTGTCTCTAGGTGATTTGGTCCTGATTACTAATTTTGCCAAAAATAGGCATTGGCATTTGCAGTAATAAAGATCTGTTCTATTATGACCTACGCCAGGTTTATGTAATTATTATATACATAAATATACAGATATATATATATATATATATATATATATATATATATATATATATATATATATAAAAAGATAATGAGAAAGCTACAGATATATATTATATACAATACACATATCTCTGTATCTATCTATCTATCTATATATCTTCATACATGGATTTACCTCAATTTGTCGAAGTGCCATAATATCAGATCCCATTTTGTCAACGATGAAAATATTGACCCACATTTCATCAAAAGAACGGAACTACGAAAATCTTCCCAGGGTAAGTAACCACTTACACAAAAAGAAAGAAAACCCATACAGCACCATCCCTAATCCCCTATAAAGTACAGTTTTGTACCTACCATAAATGTAGATGTTCGAAGATCCACATTGCTGCAGTCCTTACATATGGGTAGTCCGCTGTCCTCGGTCGGCCCGAATACCAAAGTATTAGGCTGACGTCGGTCAAGGCGCTTAAAACTGACATCAGGACGTCAGGGTACAAAAGCGCATGACCGACGTCATTTCCTCAGTCTTTTCTTGCCCCAGATGTCAGAAGGCCCTAACAAGACAGGCCAAAGCCAAAAACCAGCAAAACCCAACCAACCACCCGTGCACTAACCATATTTACAATATGTACAACACAAACCACACCACCACCTTCAACAACAGAGGGGAAGGAGGGAGGGTAAATTGGACTGCAGCGATGTGGATCTTCGAACATCTACATTTATGGTAGGTACAAAACTGTACTATGTTCTTCATCTCACATTGCTGCAGTCCTTACATATGGGTAGAATCCCAAAGCAGAGGAAAGGGAGGATGGCAAAACTATAAAGCATTAGGAGCTGCCAACATGCCTTGTAAAATTGCAGTTGCAAATCCAGCCCTAGATTTAGAGTAAAGTGGAAGGTGGTAATGCTTAGAGAAAGTATGCACTGAACTCCAAGTAGCTGCTTCCAAAATATCTTTAGTAGCCACCCCCCTTAAAGCTGTAGAAGTGGCAGTAGCCCTAGTGGAATGAGGCCTAATCCCAGCTGGAATCTCCTTACCATGATGGGAATAACAGAAAGCAATACAAAACCAATCCACTTAGAAATAGTTTGTTTTGAAACAGGTCTGCCCTGAGAACCCAAAGCAAAAGAAACAAACAACTGCTGAGACTGCCTAAACCCTTTAGTTCTGCTCAAATAATATCGCAACTGTCTGTGTATATCCAAAGTGTGCAAAATCTTTTCCCCTTTATTTTGGGGGTTTGCATAAAAAGTAGGCAAATGAATAGTTTGGTTTAAAGCCACACTAGAAACCACTTTAGGCATAAAAGAAGGGTTAGTACGCAAAGACACCCTATCCTTGTGGAAAATTAAGAAAGGCTCAACTGCCATAAGGGCCTGTAATTCAGAAACCCTTCTCGCAGAGGTAATGGCCAACAAAAAAGCAGTCTTCCAAGATAAATATTTCAACTCTGCCGATGCTGCAGGCTCAAAAGGTTGTAGAGTGAGTTTCTCCAACACAAAATTGAGATCCCAAGCAAAAGTAGGAGCTCTACGTGGGGGTCTTATATTCTTTGCCCCTCTAAGGAATTGCTTAAACAAAGGCTGAGAAAATAATGGTGGGTCACAGTCATAGTGAGCAGAGATTGCTGCAGCATGAACCTTTATAGAAGAGAAGGACAAACCTTTGTCCAATAACTCAGTAAGGTATTGAAGCGCCACACTTAAATTAGGTTTAGAAACATCAAAGTCCTTTGCTGTACTCCAAAATAAAAATCTCCTCCATTTATCTGCGTAAACTTTCCTTGTACTAGGCCTTCTGGCCTCCAAAATAACATTCAAAACTTGTTGTGGAAGCTGAGACCCTCCAGGGTTTAAACCAGAATATGCCAGGCTGTCAGATGAAGAGAATGAAGTTTGACATTGAGTAAATGACCGTTCTCCTGAGACAGCAGGTGAGGAATTGAAGGCAAAGGCCATGGAGGCTCCTGTACCAGACTTCTCAGTAATGGGTACCAGTGCTGTCGAGGCCAATCTGGAGCTATTAAAATCATGTTTGGCTTGTCCTGTCTGACCTTCAGCAGTACCTTTGGGAGGAGAGGCAGAGGTGGAAAGGCATACACGTGAAGATTGCTCCAACTGAATGAGAGAGCATCCACTTTCCAAGCTGAGGGATGAAACCTTTTTGTGCAAAACTTTGGCAGCTGGTAATTTAGTGGAGAAGCGAACAGATCTATGTCTGGAGTTCCCCATAACACTGTCAACCTCTGGAATACATGAGGATCCAATTTCCACTCGTGGGGATCCATAATTTGTCTGCTCAACACATCTGCTAAGGAGTTCTGTGCTCCTGGCAGAAACCTTGCCTGAAGATTTAGCTGTAAACTGAGAGCAGTCTCCCACAAAATCAATGCTTGTCTGCATAGAGGATAAGAATCGTTCCCCTTGCTTGTTGATGTACCACATGACAGTTGTGTTGTCTGTTTGAATCAACACCTGCCCTGGAAGAAGTAAATCCTTGAAAGCTATCAATGCAAATTGGACTGCTAACATCTCCTTCAAGTTGATATGTAGATGTTGAAGTCTGGCAGGCCACGTGTCTTGTATCCATTTTCCATTTAGATGAGCTCCCCAAGCTTTGTCTGAGGCATCTGTCGTTAAAATCTGACTCGCCTCTGGCGGGTCACAGAGAGTCCCTTGTTTAGGTGACATTCCTGAGCCCACCACAAAAATTCCTTTTGAATGCAAGGTATTATTTGAATGACAGTGTCCAAATCTTGGCAGTGCTGTGTCCATACATTCTTGAGATACCATTGTAGCTTCCTCATATGCAGTTTGGCATTGGGAAGTACCAGAATACAAGATGCCATGAACCCCAAGGCTTGAAGGACTGTCCTTGCAGTCAGCCTGGACTGATGAGACAACTGGTGGAAGTAAAGAGAAAGATTCTTTTGTTTGTCCGGGGTCAAAAGGCCATCTGGGATGCTGTATTCAGTCTCACACCCAGAAAGCACATGTCCTGAGAGGGTACTAGACTGGACTTTATTTCGTTCACAGAATACCCCAGGCATCTTAACACTGCCATCACATACTGTAAATGATGAAGAAGTTCGTCCTTTTCTTGGGCCAGTATCAGGCAATCGTCCAAATAAGGATAGATCTGTATTCCTCTTAGCCTGAAGAAAGCTACCACTGGAGCCAGAACCTTCGTGAACACTCTGGGCGCAGTAGATAAGCCAAAGGGCAATGCAGAGAACTGATAATGTGAAGTCCCAGCCTGAAAACGCAGATACTTCCTGCAACTGGGCCTGATAGGAACATGAAGGTAAGCCTCTTTGAGATCCAGAGTCACCATCCAGTGATCTTTGCCCAGCAGAGGTAAAAGCTGTTGTAACGTTAACATTTTGAACTTGGGAATGTCCAGATATGTGTTGAGGATGGATAAATCCAAAATTGGTCTCCACGTGTTTCCCTTCTTTGGTACTAGAAACAGGCGAGAATAAAATCCTAGGCCCACTTCTGGCAGAGGAACCGTTTGTATGGCCCCTATTTGAAGTAGTAGAGAAATTTGTTTGCGAGCCTCTAGTCTTTGCTGAGGAGGAACGTCCGGCATGCCTTTGAAAGGAGGCAAGGTATGGAAATAAAACTTGTAACCCTGGTGTATGATATCCAATACCCATTTGTCTTGGGTAATCAACATCCAATTTTCCTTGAAGAGTGCTAACCTTCCTCCCAAAGGTGCTGCCAGGCAAGAAGGATCTGGCAGCTGAAAAGTAGGTCATTGGGCCTGTTTACGAAAGGACTGGCCCCTGCCCTCACCGAAGATTGTGCAGGTGAACTCCCTGTTCTAGGCCTGAAAGAACTCTGAGCTCTGCCCCTACCACGTCTAGATCTACCCCTAGACTGAGAATCATAAGAAGGATACGTCCACCCCTTAGCAGGCCAATTCCTACTAAACTTCGGAGGCTGAACTTGCAAAAAATCTTTAACAGCCTGCATAGTCTTAGCCTTGTCTTCCATTTTCTTCAAGACTGATTCCACAGGTGAACCAAACAACACATCAGACTGCAAAGGAGCATCCAAAATCCTTGTCTTAACATGGTCAGATAAATTCTGATCCTTTAACCAGGCATGCCTGCGAAGAACTGAGCCAGTGGCAGCCACCCTAGACGAGGCCTGCACAGCATCAAAACCACACTGTAATGAATGCTTACCCACTTGTTCAGAGACATGCACCAAATCTTGCAACTCTTTACACTCAATGCCTTCCGCCAGAGCATCCACCTTAGACTTCAATTGAGAAAGAAGAAAGTTTTGATATTTCAACATATGAAACTGGCAATTCAAAGCCCTCATAGCTAAGGTAGAAGATGTATAGACCTTCTTTCCCCATCTATCCAAAGCTCTGGCTTCTTTATCTAGAGGAACCGGATTTTTTACAACAGAGGCCTTGACACCCTTAGGTCCCTGGCTAATAGTTTCTGGGTCCGCCCTAGGACTCTTATAAAGATATTTATGAGCCTCAGGCACCCTGTAATACCTATCCGGTTTAACAGGAGCAGGAGGCAGAGAATCAGGATTAAGTGAAGCCTCTGCAAACACATCTTCCACAACATCCAGAACAGGGGGTATAGCCAAGGGTCTATGCTGGGGTAACAGCAAAAACTCCCTAAGCCTTTTCCTAGAATCAGAGAAGTCCTGACCTTCCCACTTAAAATGTTCCCTCATAGAATGAAGTGTCTCTGAAAAGAAAAATCCTCTGGAGGAGAAGCAGAAGGAGTGGAATCATCTGCATCAGAATCAGAATAAGGAGAATACTCCTGCAAGTCTTCAGCTGAAGACTCTGAAATATCGAAGCCTGCTCAAAACTTCCCAACTCTGGCTCCACCCTAGGCCTCTTATCAGGAGGGGCATAGAACCTCTAATCAGAGTAATTAAATCTTCTGCCATTTTAAGCATGTGCTTCTTAGGCACAGACCCTGCTGAACTAGGAGTGACACCAACAGAAGCTGAAACTGGCCTGCCTCTGGGAGAAGCCTTGGATACAGAAGGAGAAGGCCTAACCACCCTAGGAAGGGAGGGGAGTACAGTAACTTGGGAAGCCCCTTCAGCCTGACCTGCCTCCTGAGAGACCACCTCCTGCAAAATCAAAGTCTCCCCCTGAGACTCCAGAGAAGCCTCCGTCGGAACCACCGGTTCCACTGAAGCCTCTAAAGAACCGGCGTCCGGAATGGACGACTCATCTTGCCTGGGTTTAACTGCTTTGTCTTTGCGCTTCTTCGCAGAAGCGGGCGCCGGAGAATCCGACGGCATATTATAATTGCACCGCTTCCCAAAGACCAGCCTAGCACAATCCAACCTTCGCTTAATAGTGCGCTTATTGAACCTAGCACAAAAGCGACACCCAACAACGTCGTGCTCAGGCCCCAAACAAGGAATACACAAAGAATGATAATCCCTATGCGGTATCTGTTTCCCACAAGAAATACAGTTATTCACTTTTTCTGACATCCGGTAAAACACTGAGGCAAGAAAAAAACAAAATAATCCCCAACGGGGTACTTAGCCAACTTGGATTCGGTCTGAAACTCCGAACTCGAAAAATTTCAGAACGCCGAACGGCACTTGCAACGCTGCTTCTGCATCGGACCATGCGGCAAAAAAGACTGAGGAAATTACGTTGGTCATGCGCTTTTGTACCCTGACGTCCTGATGTCAGTTTTAAACGCCTTGACCGACGTCAGCCTAATACTTTGGTATTCGGGCCGACCGAGGACAGTGGACTACCCATATGTAAGGACTGCAGCAATGTGAGATGAAGAACATCTGAATATACCAACTCCGAGATCATAATACATTTGGGAGAAAGGCAAAGTTCACCATCTCGCACAACAGGTTACTTACCCTAGGAAGGTCTTCATAGCTCCAGTGTTTCAATGAAGTGGGCTTCATTATTTTCAGTGTTCACAAAATGGGATTTAATATTATGGCACTTGTGTGTGTCTATGTGTGTATATATATATATATATATATATATATATATATATATATATATATAGATAGATAGATATAGATATATATTAATACTTTACCTTTGTTGAACAGCACTAATGTCAATGTGCATAATGCCAACACCAAATGAGTGACATTATGCACAGCAACACGCTACTACACATGTGCTGCAAAAACTTTTAAACAAAAAACAAAAGAAAACATGTTTTTTTTTTGGGGGGGGACAAGCCCCCCTGCACCCTCTGCTAATTATTTCTACTAAGTCTGAGATCACACAATTCTTAGGTAAAGGGCAAATTTGCCAACTCTGAGATTTTCCAATCTACAACTTTTGTCAACAGGTACCAACCATATGTTTAGTTGACTAAATTGGCTCGGCTAAACAAATGCTGACCAGAGCACCATTCAATAAAAGTAGCAAAATGCACACACACACACACACGCACACACATACATATATATGTGTTCTTCTTTCGTCTTTTCCCGGTTAGGGGTCGCCACAGTGGAAGTCCAGTCCGCTAATGATTAGCAGTAGATTTTTTTACAGGTGCCAGCTCAATGCCCAACATTCAATGAAGGCACACCCATTCTACGCATGTCTTTCGAATGCCACTCGACCACGGGGAGGACATGCAGACTCCACACAGAAGGCGCTTCTGCCGAGAATCGAACAGGAGAACCTCTTGCTGTGAGGCAACGATGCTACCGCAGCACCACCGCGGTTTATACATTATATATATATATATATATATATATATATATATATACACACATATACATATGTATATATATATATATATATATATATATATATATATATATATATATATATATATATATATAGGTTACCATTGGATGATCAAAACGCCAAAATGTTGACATTCATATGGCTAAGACCATATGATTGACATTCGGAAATTCGAACATCCCAAAAAATAAATAAATAAATAAAAACACTACACATTACTAGCAGGGGGCAACCCCCCCCCCCCCGGCACCTCCCCGTAACTTAAATATACCAACTTCGAGATTGCACTACAGTGCAGGAATGGAACTCTTTCCATTCCGCACTGTAAAGAGATGCCGGTTCAGCATTGTTGACATTGCAAATGTCGATCAGATGGTCTCAGCTATATGAATGTCAGCATTCTGCAATGTGAAGGGGACACACACACACACACACACACACACATATATATATATATATATATATATATATATATACACACATACACACACATAAATATGGATATAGATAGATATATCTAAATGTTTATATGCCTACACACACGTACACACACACACACACACACACACATACATGTATACGTGCATGGACACACACACACAAACATATAAAATTTTTTTATATATATACAGACTTAGATATACATACATGTGTATATACATATATATATATATATATATATATATATATATATATATATATATATGGGTCTACCTGAAAATATTGAAATCCCACAAAATCGAAGACCACATCATCGAGATAAAATCAATGAAAAGTCACTTTGCCCTTTTCCCAACTGTAGTGCGATCTCGACATTGGTATATTTAGTCGGGGGGGGGGGGATGTGGGGGGCATACCCCCACATGTGTGGGTTGGGGGTGGTGCGTTTTTGTTTTCGTGAGTTTTGGTATAAGTGATTACTTACCATGGGAAGATATTCGTCGATCTGGTTTTTCACTGAAATGAGTTTTCATTGATTTCATCTTGACAATGTGGTCTTCGATTTTGTAGGATTTCAACATTCTGAAGTAGACCACAGATTACAGGGAAAACTATTACTCATGACGAACAAATCTGCTGGCTGAGAATCCTAAAAAAAAATCAGGAAAAAAGAACCATGCACTGCAGACAAGCTCAGTTGAGACTTCAGAGTTATCAAGTAATTGCAACTTGTTTAGAAATCAAAACTTCTTTACTGAAAAACAAACTGATGATTGCTTTCACCCTTAAACGAGCTGTATCAGATCTAAATCCAGTTTGCATGGAATGCAGTGTTAATCTGCTTTAACATGGAGATCACTGTTAATTAACTCTAGCTAGGGCCATAAATGTACGTCATAAGCTGTTCATCCAAGCTACAGTAGGCTATGTCTCATCCTTCATACCTGCTCTGCATATCTACTCTTATTGGTAGTTACTAGGTTACAGCTTATGTGCTGTATTCCTATCCTATGTGGCTAGTGCCTAACACTTTATATAAAACTTGTGCCTGTCTATGTATAACTTTTAGTACATGACTGTATCTGTAATATGATAAGTAGATGTAAATGCTATTTGCCATGTTTAGAAGGGGCAACAAGGAATGTGTGACAACCAGTTAAATTAAAACCGTAAAGTGTTATACTGTAGTAATTATAATTGCAACCAGTTGGGATAATCTGACTGAACCTGTGAGTGGGAGCACCCACCTTGCATCCTTTATGTCAGGAGCATAACACACTTTCAATGACAGGATGAGTTCAACTTACTGGTTGATCTTAGTGATATTCACCTGGAAAGCAGCTGAGCCAGACAATAAGATTCCTAACTATGATGGAAATATGATGATCGAATAAGGGGGACAGAACTGTCTACAAAATTATTCAGGTCACTAACACAATTTCTGTTTGAAGAGAGCACCACCTCTAACATATGGGATGGGAGTAGCTATTTTGAAGAATGCTACTATGGTGCATTTAGCTTGATACTGTTTTCAGTAAATAAGGTATGTTTATATTCCAGCCCTTTCATAGGTTCATAAGTAGGTACTAGGCTATCTGCCCAAGGGCATTTATAAGCCTAGCCAGAGTGTGTTGGCTTTCGTTGCCCCATTGATTAATTAACTGATCCTCTATCAAGCAGAGCCAATGAAGTGATCCCAGGGGTGTATTTTCTATTACCCAGCCACTCGTCAAGGTTTCTCTTGAAGAGTGTTAGTGAGTGGCTCTGCCTAATGTAGTTTGGAATTTTGTTCCAAAGCATAGGGAGTCTCTGTGACAGGAATCTATCCCTCCAGCATGTTCTATTTATTGTTGTGGCGAGGTTTAGCTCACTAGAGCACGTGGCTCGCAGTGACCTGGATTTCATTAGGTGGAGCATGTCCATCAATTCTGAGTTGGACATGGCTTTGTAAGTCAGGCAGAGATCACCTCTGAGTAAGCGATATGCCACTGAGTACAGCCGGAGTTTTTTCAGTCGGGCTGCATAGGACATATGTTTGAGGCCAGTAATTCTCTTCGTGAGGTACTTTTGTGGTTTTTGCAGCTGTTGGAAGTGTCTTGTGAGGTACATCCCAAATAGAGCACTGTACTCTATGATGGGTCTGATGAGTGACAAGTAGAGGGGCACTATAACCTCTTTATTTCTAGAGGCAAACCCTTTAGTAATTAGATGGGCCACATAGAAGGATTTCCTAACTATTTTGGCAATATGATTGTCAAAGGAGACATTACTATCTACCTGGTTCCCCAGATCTCTTATTACCTCTTCTGTATTAAGGGGGCTGCCACCTATATGGTAATTCGTGGGTGTTTTGTTTTTACCAAACGGGATGACTATGCATTTTTTTGGCATTTAGCTTGAGGCCATGACTTTGACACCAGGTGTCTGTCTCAATAAGGCCCTTTTGGAGGATATCAGTGTCAGCCGGAGAGTCAATTATGGCTCCCAGTTTGCAGTCATCGGCGAACGTGGTTAGCCATAGTCCTGTGTTTGCCTGTACTTCTGAGAAGTATATGCCGAACATAGGGGTCCCAGGACCGAGCCTTGTGGGACACCACTTGTGACTGGTTTAGAGCAGCAGTTTAAATTTTCTAGAGCAGCAGTTTAAATTTTCTAGACCAGCTCTTAAGTTCCTTGCTGGCAAGTTTCAGTGGGGTCTTTAGGAAGGGTGGGTGGGGATTTCTTACAACTTTTCATTATTTTCCTTCTTTTGTTATACAGAGTATCAATAGAGGGTCTCCACCAGAAAGTTTTACCCCTGAATTTATCGGTATATTTACGGCAGATATGTACAGACTTTTTTTTTTTATTTCTCTAAGTCTTTTGTGTTTCTAATACCATGAAATGAATGGACCCATTCCTAACTCAAAGTATGACTAAAGTTCATGAAATTAGTAGTGTTTCAATCTTTGATGTTAGCCAGAAGTGCTCTTCGCAGCACCCGCAATGTACCCAGTGCTGACTCCTTCTGCACTTTGTATGGCATTACATGTATCGGTATCATATCTAAGACCCATTGTTCCTACTACTACTGGAACTGTCTGGGTATCTTTCTTGCAGATTGCTCTCACTTCTGCCTGCAAATCCTGGCATTTTATGACTTTGTGTCTCTCTGTGCACAAGACACTGTAGTCAATGGGTGTAGTGATTTCAATGATTAATGTTACTTTTGTCTTCTTTTCATGGACCATTATATCTGTTTTTCCTCACATTTGTCTTTTAAACTGGTGGTAATAGATGATCCTGTGTGATGTAGACTTCATAATTTTCTATGATGCTTTGTGGCTCATGTTTCCAGTGTTTTTCAGCTACTTCAGTATTATAATGTTTGCACAATCCCCAGTGCAACAGTCTTGCCACATTATTATGCCTTTCAGTATACAGTCCTTCTGCCATTAGTATGTCACAACCAGCAACAAAGTGTGAAACCGTTTCCAATTCTGTTTTACAAAACCTACATTTATCTGTTTCTCCCACATGTTCAATGGATTTTGTAAACCAAAGTGTACGTAGGTCACCGTCTTGGGCCACCAATATTATCTTTTCATCTTTTAGTTTGAATTTGCCTTTCCTTAACTCTTCCTGAATTCGACCCTGATCAACATGAGGTTGTTCCAGGAGTTTTCTATACTTGCAACTATATTTATGCATTTTCCACATTTCTTGCCTTCTCATCTGATCCTTTATCTTATATTCTTTCTTTTGTTTTTTGGCACATTCAGTTGCTGCCTGATTTTTATCTGCTTCTGGTTTGATTTCCATTCCTGCTTGATGGTGATATGCTTCTGCTAGACTAAACAGGGAAGTCATCTTAGATTTATTCTCTTCATGTTTCAAAACTTTCACTATGTTTGGGTCTTGTGAGGTCAGCAAATATGTATGCAGTCCCACGACTGCAGATCTATACATGTAATCAATTTCAAGGAGGCCCATACCTCCTCTGGAATGGGGAATTTATTTATTTAACATTTGTTTACCTGGAAAGTCCGACTTGGAACAAAGCCAATTTTCAGTGGAGGCCAGAGGAGAAATGCTCCAGACACGTCTTTGAAACATGGGAGGAAACTGGAGCACCCGGAGGAAACCCACACGAACACAGGGAGGGCATGCAGAGTCCTCACAGAAGGCACTCCAGCCAAGAATTGAAATGAAGAACTTCTTGCTGTGAGGTGACAACGCTACTGCTGCACCACTGCACTGTCCAATTATATAATCTTGGTATGCACTGATTTTTATAAATCATTTGATGAGCATGAAGCATCCTTCTTGTTATCTTGTCTAATGAATCCAATACCTTTTGGGGCTAGTCAATCACTCCAAAACTGTAAGTTAGGACAGGAACAGCAAATTGATTTATAGCTTGAACTTTGCTCCTATATGTCAATGCTGTTTTCAGGATTAATTTAAGTCTTCGAATACATACCTTACTAAGTTTTATTTGCATTTGTTCATGTTTTATTGTTGCTCCTTCATCAACACACAAATATTTATACACTCCCTCTTGCTCAAGTTCTTTTATATCTTGTCCCAAACTGATGTTTTCTTGGTGCTGTAGCTTTCCTGCTTTAAAGGTTGCTTTTGCACATTTATCAAGACAAAATGACATTCCAATAACATCTGAAAAAGTTTTGACAACCTGCAGCTGTGCTTTCAGTTCCTCATCTGATGAGCTAAACAGTTTGAATCATCTACAAACAAAAATGAGAAGTCTTTACATTTTGTTGCTTTTTGTGAGCCTAGTTATAGCCATGACCTAATCTGTTAAGCAGACAACTTAAAGGGTTAAAGGCAAGGCAAGAGAGCACTGGTGACAGTCACCCTAGAATATCCCCTTTTGAATTTTTGTCCCTGAAATAATAATTTGTCCTTTATCATGGCTTAACTGCAAAGTGGTTTGGCACTGTTTCATGGTCGTGATGTAGTTTATCAGCGTAGGGTGTATCTTATACATTTTTAAGCACTCTGTTATCCATGAATGTTGGACACTGTCAAATGCTTTTTTGTAGTCTATCTATACCATACTTAGATGCTACCCCTTTTTACAGTTCTCCACTATCACTTTAACAACAAATGATCCTTTGTTCCATATGACTTTCTATTTATTACCCTTTTCTTCTATTGCCATAACTGAATTTTCTTCTAAATGACTATCAACTCTGTCGGCATCAATTCTGGTGTATAGTTTACACATCGTCGGAAGGCAAGTTATTGGTCTGTAGTTTTTAGGGTAGCTTGCAGGTTGGCTCTTAAGTAGGAGCATTGTTTTTCTAGTTGTTAGCCAGGCTCGTGTCTGTTCAGTGTGCGCATATAAGTAGTTCTTATTCATGGCTAAATCTTCATGGAAAGATGTTAATACCTTTAGCCAGAACTTAGGTACTGCATCTGGGCCTGGGGTTTTCCAATAAGAGGCTTTTTTTTAACTTTGATTCAGTCTCGCTGGCCGTTGCTTCATACCGTTTCATATCCTGTACATTTGAACTTATTCTTTCTTTTACTTCTTTACTTCTTCTATCCATTTAGCATCTTTATGTTCTTCAGGATCTTCATAGATATTTCTCCAAACTGTATCTATTTTTTTCTTTTTTTGGTGGTCTTTCAATTCCTTTTACCTTGTTTCCTAATTCTCTATAAAACCTTTTGGGTTATCAAAAAATTGCTTATTTTCTAGTTTTCCTTTATATTTATCTACATTTCTACTAAGTTTTTCTACCTGTGCTGATATGTTTAGTTTATTATTTGCGATAGTGCATAATAAATCCTAATCCATTATAATGCTGTGTATTGCTTTTATCACGTCTATCTTTCTGAGTATTTCTGTTGATCTGTTCCCTCTTCTATACTCTTCTAACAGTGACACTTCTTGTCTTAATTGCTTTACAGTTTTTTCTGTTTGATACATTCATGATGGCATTCAATTTCTTCTCGTCCTTTCCCTTACTACCCTGTGTTCTTGTGGTAAGACTTTATCTGTTATTAATATGGCTGCACAGTAATGTATCCTATTTACTTCTGTTACATCGCATGAATCTCTGTGGACAATCCTAATTACTGTGTTCATTTGTTTTATAAGACTTCTAACTTTCTGGATTTTACTGACTTTCTGTAATCTATTTCTTTCATTGATCTTAATATGTCTATCCATCTTGTCTATCCATCTCTATTAAATCAAGCAACTCTTCTCTTAGATCATTTTCTTCTAAACTGAGGGCCCATTCTTTGTTCTCCATTTCCTGCGGGTATTCTACAAAGTTCATAGGTTCATAGGAGTGTACTAAGCTAATGGCCCTAGAGCCTTTACAAGCCCAGCCCACAGGATTACCCTGGCATTGTGCCACCCCACCTTAGTTCCCAGTGCCTCTGTCGAGGAGAGCCACTGGAGTGATCCCCGGGGTGACTTTTTTATTTCTCATCCACTCATCAAGATTTCTCTTGAAGAAGGCCAGTGAGGTGCTCTGTTTGACATGTATGGGAAGTCTATTCCATAGCATGGGCAGTCTCTGGGTTATGAACCTGTGACCTATGAACTTGTCCCTCCAGCACATTCTGTAGATTGTGGTAATGAGGGTGAGGTATCTGGAGCGTGTGGTGCAGAGGGATTGGGATTCTTTAGATGTAGTATTTCAAACAGAGCTGGGTCAGACATGGCTTTGTAAGTCAAGCAGAGATTGCCTCTAAGTAGGTGATATGAGACAGAGAACAGTTGAAGTTTTTTGAGTCTGTCCATATAGGACAAGTGTTTAAGGCCTAGGATCCTCTTTGTGAGGTACTTTTGCAGCCTCTGCAGTTGTTGCAGGTGTCTAGCGAGGTACATGCCAAATGGGACATTGTACTTGATGACTGGCCTAATGAGGGAAGAGTAGAGGGAGACAATGTTCTCTTTCTTCCTGGATGCAAAATCCTTAGTAATGAGATGTGCCACATAGAAGGATTTTCTGACCACAGTGGCAATGTGGTAGTCAAAAGAGAGGTTGCTGTCAACCTGTGTTCCTAGATCTCTTATAACACCTTCTGTGTTCAGTAGACTACCATCGATGTAGTAATTCATGGGAACTGGGTTTTCCCCAAAGGGGATGACAACACATTTTTTTTGCATTGAGCTTAAGGCCATGGTTCTGACCCCAGTTGTTGGTCTCAGTGAGGCCTTTCTGTAGGATGTCAACATCACTTGGGGAGTTAATAATGGCTCCCAAATTGCAATCATCTACTTACTTTGTCAGCCAGAGTCCCTTCATGTTGGCCTGGACTTCTGAGAAGTAGATACCAAACAGGAGAGGACCCAGGACCGATCCTTGCGGGACTCCACTCGTGCCTGGTCAGCAGTCTGACTTGGAGTCAGCTACTTTCACACTCTGGGTTCTATCTCTGAGCCAGTTTGCAACCCACCTAGTGATATAGGGGTTGATGCCTAGCTTAGTGAGTTTTTCTATGAATCCTAAGTGGGGAATGGTATCAAAGGCCTTGGCCAGACCAAGGTAGGCTGTATGAACCACCACGCCTTCATCCACACCTCTGATGACTGACTCAAAGAAGTCGACCAAGTTGAGCAAGCATGATCTACCATTCACAAAGCCAAACTGAGTAGGATCCAGAGTTTGGAGATTCCCTATATCCTTGTTTATTAGGTCCATGATGATGCATTCCACAGTTTTGCATATCAGACTTGTCAGGCTAATGGGGTGACATTTCCCAGGATCTGTAGTCACTTCTCCTTTATGGAGAGGGATGACTATTGCAGTGCGACATTCAGTAGGGACAAAGCCTGAGGTAAGGCTGTGAGTGAACAGGGCACACAGGTGAGATACCAGTTCACTCTGTAGTTCATGTAGAACACAGCCAGGGATATTGTCAGGTCCCATAGAAGCTGTATTCTTGGTCTTGAACAGTGCTGTTTTAACCTGTGCAGCAGTAATACTGGGTGCCTGGCAATCTACTAGCATCGTGATTGGCCCTGGGGGGGGTAAAGTTGGCAGTGAATCTGTCGGCCAGTACACTGGCAATATCTGTTGGCTCGGTATAGGAGGTATCATTGTGCAGTAGCTCAGAGCAAATCTGGGTATTGCCGTGGGGATTCTTTACATAATTATAGAAGGCCTTGTGATTGTCTTTACTATCTGCTGCAATTCTGTTTTCGTAGCTAGCTTTACAGGATTTGATGAGGTCCAAAACATCTTCCTGTGCCACATTCCCTTCGGTATCGTCCTGTGTCATCTGTTGTTCTTTCATATGAGAACTCACTGGCCTATCAATCTACGACATTGACTGTGTCAGAGTTGCCACAGTTTTCTGTTCTTTCCCTTGCTGTATAGCTCCAACTGAACCTTTGTACTGGTTTCCTATGGCATGCTACAAAGTATCTTCTTCACATGTCAACTGATTAGATGCTTCCTGGTCCACTGTTTTTTCATTAATTTGGGTGCCCATTGCTCTATTTTGTTGTGTTGTTATCAGAGTTAAATTTTCTACACTAAATCCTTCACTTTGCAGGTAATCCAAAACTTTAGTTTGTATTTCTTTAAATTTTCCATTACTAAGCCTCTTTTCTACTTTTCCTCATTATTTTCTTATTTTTTGTACTGTAAAATTTTCCACGTCTGGATGTCTTTGCCTGTATTTCTCTTCAAATATCTTTGGTGCTGCTCTTTTTGCATTCATTAGTTTTGCTTTGTCCTTTTCATAAATATTGCACCATATTAAATCTTTTTTTCTTTCCCATGTCCATATTTCTTCTTCAGATGCCTCCTGCTCCTCTTGTTTCTCCTTACTTTGGGGACTATTTGTTCCATCATGCTGTGATATAAAATAAAAAAAGTTATATTCTTACCATAACATTCCATCTGAGTTGGTGTTTCATTTGTCTTCAATCTGCAGGTTTTGGATCTATCCTTGGATCCAACTCGGCTGAATACTCCAGTCTTGGAGCCGAAAGCTGAGCTTATTCTCTCCTATCCATAATGTCCCACTCCCCTCCATCCCTCAGATCAAGTTTGCTGCTAGAAATATACAACTACCACCAAACACCAGCAAAGGTATCCACACCATCCACAGAACACCATCCACAGAATACCTCAGGGCCTGGATGACGCAGGAGATGGAAGGACTTGAGTCACTTCTGCCAGATGCTCCCTGGATCTGAGGAAGGAGGGTGGGAAAGGTTGAAGACAAATGAAGCAACAACTCAGAAGGAAACTTATGGTAAGAACATAACTTTTTTATCTGAAGTTATTGATTTCAGATGAAGATGAAGAGCTTGCAATGCTAAAAGGACTGCCCTCATCTCCAGGACATTTATATGAAGACTGGGGTCTCTAGAGAGGACCAGGTGCCTTGGACTGTCTGACCCAGCCAATGCCCCCCCCCCCCGCACCATGGCCTCAGGAGGAGAGGGGTGAAAGGGATGTCCTGAGTACAGATCCTGGGAGTAAAGCTACCAAAGAAGAGAGTCCTTGCAGACTCAAGAAAGTTTGATGGGATAGTCCAGGGGTAGCTCTAGGAGGGACCATTGTACCGCTAAAGTCCAATGAAGTACTCTCATTTGAAGGCGTGCAAGGGGGAGAAGAGTAATGGTTGCCTCCATCAACCCCAATGCCCTGAGGACAAGAAAGGCGGAGGGAGGATGATCAGTGAGAATCTGCCTCACATGCCACTGAAGTGACTGAATTCTGTCTGGGGGTAGAAAGGCCATGCACTGAATTGTGTCCAGGCGAGCTCCTATAAGGTTGACGACCTGAACCAGGTCCAGTCTCGACTTGGAAAGATTTATGGTTATGCCCAAGGTCACAGTTAAGTGGAGAAGAAAATCCCTGGCTTGTAGGAGTCGATGCTAGGTGGGGACAGTGAGGAGCCAATCATTCAAGTAAGGAAATACTTGAAATCCAAGCAGTCTCAGGTGAGCTGCGACTACCACCATCACTTTGGTAAACACCCTGGGGACTGTGGTGAGTCCACAGGGGAGTACTCTGAATTGAAAATTATTGGCTCCCAGCCAGAAGCGGAGAAACCTTCTGGAGAGCTTGTCCATCTTCATGCGGTAATATGTATCCTGAAGGTCTACAGAACACATTCAATCATCCTTCTGCAGAAATGTCAGAATGGACTGAATCGTGATCATTCAGAATTTTGTTTTAGCAACTGACTTGTTTAGAGAGGTGAGATCCAGAATTGGTCTGAGGTCCCCCATTTACTTTGGCAACAAATAGAATCTGGATTAGATGCCTGATCCGTACTGGTCTTGGGGGACAGGTTGGATAACTCTCTTCTCCAGCAGCTTTGCGATCTCTGGAGCTGCCATCTCCTTTTGATAGGGTGGCACACTGGGGAGGTTTTTGGATGATTTTGAAAACTGCAAGAAAGGAATGGTATATTCTCCGGATATTATCTTGATCGCCCAATGATTGGTAGTGATGGATTCCAAGGCTGTTGGGTGAAGGGAGAGATGTCCCCCAACTGACTCCAGAGCAGAACAATTGGGCAACCCTTCAGTATTGCTGAAAGGGCGGTCCAAGAATGAATCCCCTTGATTCCTCGGACCCCCCCCCTGCCGTGAGGGTGGCGCCTGCCATTGGACTTATTTCCCCTTCTGCCTCTGGAGGAAAAGTCTCCCTGGGAGTCCTGGAAAGTAAACTGAGACTTCCGGAATCACAGCTTTTTACCACCACGTGGTTCCTAGAAAAGGGCCATTATGGGGTAGAAAAGCATATTCTGATGGCAAGACATCATCTTTCCATCCTTCTCGCACTGTGAGAGAGTGTCCCTGACTGTAGGGCCAAAAAGGGATGACTCATCAAAGGGCGCATTGATAAAGGACACCTTGAAGGGTTCTGAGAATTTGCAGAGCCTAATCCAGGACTGACGCCTAATGGCTATGCCCAAACTGGCTGCCCTTGAGGAACCCTCTGCAACATGCGCAAATATCCTCATGGATGTGTTGGAAATAGCATGAAGGGTGGCCATTCTGGAGGAGAAGACCTTCTTGTCCTCTTCAGACATGGACCCCGAGATGGACTCTGAGATTTCCTTGACAAAGGCTCTCTGAAGCCTGATCACATGTCCCAAGTAGTTCAGCACAAGCAGAGAAAAGGTAGCTGAAGAATAGATCCGCTTACCAAACCGGTCCACCGCCATAGACTCCCTGTCTGGAACGTGGACGGAAGACCTCTCTTGGGCCAGCTTTTTCTTCGTGGCAGCTGCTACCACCATAACAATGACCGGGATGCCCTTAGTCCAGTGCAGCCTATCCACAGGCGTGCTAAGGATCTGGGTGAACGGGTATGGGCTGTACTGTGTCCAGTTCCTTCCATGTCCTGCTAGAAATCAAGTCAATCAGGGGGTCAGTGGGGGGGGGGCCAGGATGTAAAGGGCCCTGTACTGAAAGCTTTCTGGAACACAGACTCATCAGAGTTAGGTTTGTGGACGGACCACCCACCTTTCTGTCGCAGGATCTCCATGAGATCTCCAAAGGAGACATCCTCAGGTGGGGATCTGGGGGAACCCTCCCCTTCACCCAAATCCGTGTCTTCAGTAAGGGATTTTGTAGGGGAATCCAGGTGCCACCTCTTGCACATATGCTTCCTGTGCACCTCCTCGGGGAGGATGTTCCGGGGAGAAGTCGGAAGACACGGGGTGCTCCTGCAGTGGAGCCACCTGAAAGCTTCCTGGAAAAGTCTGTTCCATGGTGGACAGAATCAAAGGATCCGGCGGGGGCAATTCAGCTGAGAGAGGGGTCGGGTCCGAAGAGAGGAGAGTCAAGGATCTCAAAGGAACCGAGAAAACCCTCTCTACTATTTCAAACACCAAAGACAAACAAGACCCCGAGGGCAACTCCATCGATGCCGGCTCCATCCACGTCGAAGCCCACCGAACTCTCACTGGGTTCAGTGCTGAAGGTGGAGTCAGAGCCGAACTATCTAGAACTGAAGCACCAAGGGGAAAGGACAGCTCAGAAAAATGGGCTGCTGAAGCCAACCACTCGGACTTGACTCGGAAGCCATGGCTCTATGAGTTAATATAACCTGAAGACACTACAGCTCAACTGCTCAGGGTGACCTTTGGCATCGAGGTACAGGTACCTGCCAGTGCTAATGTCTTGAAATTTGGGATCCTTGGACTCAAGGGCTCCGACGCAGATGGGCAGATTGGAGAAGGAGAGACAGGCAAAAAAACTAGAACCTCCGGGTCCAGGAGGAGCCAGAGCAGATAAAACTCCCATCCGAATCTGCACCTTCAGGAATTTCCTCATGAACCTGTCCACCTCAAACTCTGAAAGGCTACAGGAGGACCTAGCAGAAGAAGCTGTTGACCCCAGCCTGGAGTGGTGTGTGGGCAACCCCAGAATAGGGGACTTGGGTAGGGGGCCCCAGCTCCGGGGAGAAGTGAAGGGATCGGAGCCAAGGAGGTGCTGAGGCAGAAAGGCGGGCTTTCACTGGAGGTTCTCCAGTGGGGGCAGAGACTTTATCAGGAGAACGTTTCCACTTGTTCTGATCTTTACCCTTATCGGCCACTTTCTTGATGGGGGTTTGAGCCCCTGAATTGGATTCCATAGTGGGGGAGCAGAAGAAGGGATAAGGCCCCTACAGATTAATTTATTCCTCCTATCAGCATGCTCTAGTTAAAGCCTGGACAGATAGAATAGGAGGTATCTAGATGGGCACCCCCAAAGCAAATACACAGAGTGTGGTCATCAGAGGGAGGGAGCTTATGCCCACACTTTATGCATTTTCTAAAGCCTGATGGCTTAGAATCAGCCATCACAGGAAGAAAAGACAGGAAGAGGAGAAAGAAGTAGAAAGATAGACAGACTTATGCTACCAGCCCTCTAAACTACAGCTAACCACAAAAAAATGTTTTTTTTTGTTTTTTTGTTTTTTTACAAGTAGGAAAGAAAGGGACAGTAAAAAGACAGAGAAAATATTCAAACACCACCCAAACATTGCTTAGATACCTTAGAGGGAGATTAGTGACGGACCCTGTAGCTGGGCAAGCGAGATCTGAAGGATGGATAGAGAGTGGGGTATTATGGGTAGGAGAAGAGGTGCTCAGCCTTCGGCTCCAAAACTGGAGTGTTCGGCCGAGTCCGTTTCAAGGACAGATCCGAAATCTGCAGGCTGAAGATCAAATGAAGTCAACAACTTCAGATGCTGTGTTAGACTTTCTACAGTGAATCCTTCACTTCGCAAATATTCTGTAGCTTCTGAAAAATTATATACTACCTTCTGTTGCTTTCTTGCTGTTACTTGCATTTACATGCATGCATACCACAGTATTTAACTATTTATTGTAATCAACTAGTCTTACTACTGTATTGTACTGATTACAATAAATGCACAGAGACACTGGTTCAGTTAATAGGCTTTACTATTACATTTTCCTTTTGGATCTACAAGCATGCAACACAGATGCTGCCAGCTCTCTATGGCAAATTCCCAAAGCTTGTTTATGACAGTTTTACTTTGCTCTCTTGTCCTTGGTTCTTTGTAGCCTGATGATCCATGGAAACTCAGTCTTGCATTATCTGAAACTTGATGTTCCAGCACTATCTGAAACTTGATGTTCCAACTTTATCTTGCTTGATGTTACATCTCTTTACTTTGTTGATGTCCTTCCAGCTGCCATCTGTGCAGTTATTTTTACAGACTTTGTTTCTCAATAACATACTCCTGTACATGGATGCCAATATCTAATTAAGCTATGCCAGCACACTTACTACTATTTTTCAGCAATTTATACTATTCCTAAATTAACCCTTTATATGTCACATCATTCTTGCAGCTTTTTATTCAAGCTAATAATCATGCTAGCAATAGTTACTCTTATTCTTTCAGGTCCCCCTATTTTTTTTTTTTTTGGAGGAACGGACTAAACTTCAGTTAAAGAAAAGACTGCATTTGTTTCGTCAGCATTGCTGTTTACAGTATTTACCATGACTTGTTGAGTTATTGCAACTCTTTGTAACCTGCAGCATATAAAATAATTTCAAGCTGTCATTATTATTATTATGACCCCTAAAACTACTAACACAAGATGTATTAACCAATTTAGCAATTTAGTCCCAGATGATGACCATCCTGTGAATATGTCCCACCAGTTATGGGCAGTGTCAGCTTCTGTATTTGTCTTTTACTATTAACACTGGGTTATTTGAAACTACACATACAAACGGTGGTGCCACTTTAACAAACATTTTGAAATTTTACGGCAATATTGTCCATTTACACGATATTTTGTTCAATTTACAAATTTAGATACATTAGTACTAAATTGTAATCTGTCTATCAAAGATACTTGCAATGATTTACTAAATAATAGGATTCCATTATGCTTCTAAATGTACAATCTGTGAGATATCTTGTTCTACTAGTTTTTATACCAGGCTCTTTTAAATCTGCAAAACTTGGAAATGTAATATTGAAGTGCAATATTGTTTTCTGGTATTGTTGTCCTATCATAGTACAAGTGGATGGTATTTTTACCATTTGATCTGTATGAAGTACTGGCCTGTTACCCAAAATAGTAAGTATTTTAACCCATGGTCTTTTTTTGTATTACTGTGTTGTTTATACAAATAAACAGAATATTGGTAGAAATCATACCATTTTTCCCCTTTTGAGTTTATTTTTGTGTTATTGTCTATACACTGTGACATTTTTGCATGATGTCTTCCCTTGTCAGAACTGTTACATTTTTGAGGTGATGTACAGCATCTAACAGAGATAGTGCTGTTTACTGAAATGTTTATGTCAGTCTTTGATTTTTTCTCTGCTTTTATGTATGCCTGACCTCGTTTAGCTAACCATGCTGCTATATCTGTGTTAAATGTTATCTTCCCAAAGGTACATGCTGTATGCTTTTTACAACTGAAATTGTCTTGTGTTCTATTTTGTGTAGCATTTTGCTAAGTTTTACTCATGAAATATTGTAATTCCCTCTGTTTTGATGTTCAGAATGATGCAAATGAAATGCAGATGTCTGTGTTGAATGCTGCGTGCCTTGTCTTGCAGCTGCATTTATATCTATAGTCCTTGAAGCATGTTCCAGACACTGAACATTCAGCTTGTCTCAAGCTGTACCACAATATGTGTATGCTAACAAACAGAAATACGTGTATTTAACCACCTATATTATTTCTACATATATTATAGCAACAGATGTGTATCTGCATCTAACTAGCAAATAGATGTGCACATGCATTTATACATTTTTAAACAAATTTATCACTGAATACATTCCGTCTGTTTTATTTTAAATAAAACTGTCTACTTTAGTATGTACTTTTTAGTTGTTACATTGCTATTAACTAGAAACACATTGGGAAACAAAACCTTTAGTTTTCTTTTAATACAGCAAGTTAGCACAGTTTAACATTGTCAACACAATGATGACAACCATTACTATTAGAATTGGATTAATCTGAATATGACTCTATACAATGATGTTCTGTACAGTAATTTATTGACAATGCTTGAGGATTTTATTGCAAAGGCATTGTGTCACAAATGTCAAGCTTTGACTTGTTACTCTATTTACATAGATAAACCATTTACCATATACTGTACAGAATACACTTGCTTGTACAAATTGTTTTTGCATTTGTATATACATGGCTGTAATGTACATTCAGTCCAGTTTTGAAACCTAGCATTAAACTGAAGCCTGCTATTTACATTACTTGAAACATTAAAATGTATTTTGGTATTACCACTTTGCACTTTTATTTGAGTTCCTTTTGCTGTACTGTTTACACAGTTAGTGTAAAATTGAAAGCATGCCTTTCCCCCTGTAGTATACATCATTTTATTGCAGTATTGTTTACACTGCATGCCCTTCCCCCTGTAGTATACATCATTTTATTGTAGTATTGTTTACACTGCATGCCCTTCCCCCTGTAGTATACATCATTTTATTGCAGTATTGTTTACACTGCATGCCCTTCCCCCTGTAGTGTACATCATTTTATTGTAGTATTGTTTACACTGCATGCCCTTCCCCCTGTAGTGTACATCATTTTATTGTAGTATTGTTTACACTGCATGCCCTTCCCCCTGTAGTGTACATCATTTTATTGTAGTATTGTTTACACTGCATGCCCTTCCCCCTGTAGTATACATCATTTTATTGCAGTATTGTTTACACTGCATGCCCTTCCCCCTGTAGTGTACATCATTTCATTGTAGCATTGTTTATTTGCTTTATGCTGTGAAAATTGAATGTAAGCTTGTCTTTTGGATGTTACCTAGACTGTGACACTTTGGTCTTACACATTTGCTTTTTGATTTGATCATTTGTTGGTTATTTCCAAAAACAGAAAATATTTTTATAAAGCTTTTGCTGTTGCCTATACTGTGAAAGCTGTAGAAGGAATTGCTTTTACCCATCTTAAAAAGATGTTTACTGTTACTAGCAGCTATGTGTACCCTCCCTTTTTGTAAAGGGACCTGCATAATTTATTTTAACTGCATACTACAGCCCATGTACTGACTGTACTCAGTGTAGTATTTACTTGCAAACAGACTATTAATTACATGTATGCACAATTGTGACGTCTCATTACAATTACTAAACAGGATTTTTGTATTCTTTTGTGTTTTTTGTTTAATGCTGTACGTGAATACGTAACAATAATGTTTTAGAAAAATATAAGCCATATGGCCTGGTGACCAGTCTTGTTTCCTTGACCTTATAAATTTCAGTACCAGTAACATTTTATGTTATGCAACATTCTTTGTAACTACCCATTCCAGCCTGGAAAGATTTGAGCTCGCATACTTTTTTTCTTTCTGCGCATTCCAGATACTTAACCCATAACTCTTTTACCACTAACTCGTACCTTCAGTCATTCATTAATATACTTGCAACTTGATATTAGAATGCAGTTGTAAAACCCTTAAACATTAGTAACTTGCCTATCTATGCATAATATTGCTTTTGAATACTGTTTTGCTGGAGTCTGTGCTATTTTCTATGCTATCATACGATTACAAAATATTGTAAGAAACAAAAGAGATATTGGCTTAACTAACACACGCTTAAAACGGATATATTTACATGATTTACATTTGCTGTCATGTGTTTTGCTGCACTTTAAATGAAAAGAAAATACATGCATGTCAGTCTTGTGACGTCATGTCTTTACTGCGTTTAACTACTTTTATTTGATTTATATGCCCTAGAACTGTTTTGTTATTATGAAATGGTTTTAAAATCACTATTTAAGTGCCTTGCTTTAAATGAATGAAAGTTTGTGCTGTGTATGCTTAACCAGTTTCTACATGTAGAATAGTACGTCGTAAATTATTTTTTATCAGCATAGTTAACTGCTGTTACTTTAACTCTTTACTAACCAGATTATATTTGTCAGTATTCTGTTCTGCTGACTTTAAAGCTCTTATGCACTTCTGAAAAAGTGTTTGCATATGTTGTCTGAACTTTCTGAACTCACTCTGACTGTGTCTTAGAAGTTTATTAAATCCTTTTGTCAGTTCACCATGAACCTCGTCTCTGTTTTTATCTGTTTTGTAATGTGCAGTGGTTTTATGCCACTTATGTCTAGCAAGATCTACAGAAGATTTTCTAAATAACTGACTTGACTGATATTGTAACTTTGAAATTAACATTTTACATGTGGTGACAGGGCATAATGCATCTGGTTGTTTACCATTACTTTTATGACATGGCACATAGATCATAGAACTTGCACAATAAACGTTTACGGTCATACAAATGATGTTGCTGTTTAAGGTACCAGTCAAACGTAATGCATTTAAATAAAGCCTTGACATCAACATTAACTAATAAAGTACTGCATGTGCTATAGTTCTATTTATACCAATCTTTAAATCCTGACCATACATGTGTTGGACGATCATTACTGTCTACCTGAAAGGTAGTTTTACATTTAATATTTTTCTGTCTAATGGCATCCATGCTGTAGAATGAGAAACAAAAAGAGAATTACCAGTTTCTGTGTGGAAGGTTATCAAGTGTTCCAGTGGCGGCTGGTGACTTCAAATTAAAGGGGGGCTGTAGAAGACAGCTGAATGGGTGGGGCCAATGGGAATGGGGTGTGGCCAACTAGAAAGGGGTGGAGCTATGCTCAAAACCACAACAACTGGAACTTTAATTAAATATGCTGCCCTGGGTGCCAAACCGTCATTACGAGAGTCCAATCAAGACAAAATGAAGTGTAGAAGAAAAACATATTTCAATGCATTGGCTACATGACAGCTTAATTAATATCTAGATGGAAACACAAAGGTTGTAAGGCATGAAAAAATAAATTACTTTTTAAATACATTACTGGAATGCCAGTCAAAATCAAGTATTAAAAAAAAACAAGCAGCACTCAACTCAAACCACTTCTCCTTGTAGTGCAATTCCAATTATAATTTATATTCAGCTTTATAAAATTACCAAGTAACATGCTGAAAGTAGCAATCTCTGCGATACCCCCACTTGTAAAAATGTTTCTTATCCAAAAAGACCTGCTGCCTGACAACAACTATCTACTTGTTTCACGGGGAAGACATGATCAAAGTAAAACATGAACAGCAAACAAGAAACAAGCTCAAGATAAATTGCTTAAAGAATTACTGCACAGGTTATGGACCACACATGATAGATTGGCATTCTGTTTAGTTTACAAGCCTGCAAAGATGACTGCAAGTCTCCAACAAATGTAATGAGCTTCTTAAAATACTGTAATTCTATCCTTTATTACAAATACTGTCATATGCATTTCAATACCTAAGGCTTATACGTTATCTAGTTATGTAAATATTCTCTGCATGGCAACAACAAAAAAGGCTTTCAATGCTGGTGATTCTTTAACAGTATGCTTATTAAAGCTTACTTGCATCTTACAATCTCTGACAAGCTTACCTGATGGTCATTAAAGCATTGCTACTTAAACACAGAGCAACAGGGCACTGTGACGGCATGCATTTTCTGAAGAAGCATAAATCAACAGTATAAAAATATGACAGAAAACTAGAACATTCTGAAAAATCAAGGACAGATGAAAATCCACTGTGGTACTTATGTCTACCTTGGATGGGGGAATACTCCGCACACTTACACTGCATAACTGCTCCTTGCCTTGCTTGGAGTGGGGTTCAACAAGTATGTCACAATTTGAAATGTCTCTGGCTGACGGTGATGGCTCTGACACTCATACCTCTCAACCTCAGAGCAAGAAATCTGGACAAAGCCATACATAGAAGTGGGACACAGGCCCAAAAATAAGGACAATTTTTAAATATTGCTCTTATAAACTTAGAAAGATAATAGAATAGTAGCAGGTCTTGCATTAGCATGAATTTTCTGAAGTGTATGAAATCTGAAACTCAAATGTCTGCCATCATTTTTCTAACTTCAGTCATTAATGATTTGCCATTCATTTGCCAGAAAACCACAATTTTATGAAAAACGGACCAAAAATGTGATGCCAAAATATAAAATTGCCACATAATATAGCTGGGAACCTGTCAATGAAGTGAGACCTTTTTAATATTAGTACTGTTAACTTGAGCAACTGACAAAATTAGAGAATCTACATGCATTTCTGAAATAAAAGTAATCTATAACTCCGATCATTACAGTTATTTATAACTGTAAACCCTCCACGTTTTCTTCCAAAATTGCTATTTTGCGGGGAGATTATTAGGGGGAAAGCAACATTTTGAGCCAAAATTGGGGACAGTTGAGAGGTTTGGATATTCCTAATTCTATAAAGCAATTTGCATGTACCTCTCAACCTCTTAATGCAGAAAATCTGGACAAAGCCAAATATATCGGGGGGAACAATACATACAAACAGTACTAAAAATTGCTCTTGTATAAACTTATGACAGTTGAAAGAATAACAGGTATTGCTTTTGCATGCATTTTTCTGAAGGTCATGACGTCTGAAACTTAATGTCTGTCATTATTTAGTGACTTTATTCCTAAATGATTTGCAAGAAAACCACAAATTTCATGAGGGACAAACCAAAAATTAGAAGCAAAAATCTATTAATTCTGCAAAAATCTGGACAGTTGAGAGGTATAGTTCAGCCAGGCCTGTCTGCGTTTGCTGCCCTTCCCCCCTCACAAAATCATGGTCAAATGGAGCCACACCCCCTGCAGCCATTCCAATGTCCCATTCCTTGGTTATTTCGGCCCATTTACCAAACACTGTAATGTGCATACTGCTTTCCTTCTGCATTGATCTGGATTTCCTTTGAAAGTTTTATTTTACATTTTACAACACAAATACTTAATAGATATCTGCTAAACAAAGCAATGCAGTCTCACAATGAAAATAGACTTAGCATTAAAACTTCTCTGCCCTTGAAACTCATTCATTGAAGCAGCATTGAAACCAACATTCAAAGAAAATGCATTTTGCCACTGGCAGATAAAGATTAACTTTGGGCTGTTTTCAAATCATAGGCCCCTTGCACACGAAACATACACGTGCTCTTTGATACACCTTCCTGATTATATTAAATTATATTCCTTGTACAATACAGTACAGTTGTTAGAGAGTATTTTAAATTTATTGTTTTGAACATTTTTCCAATAAACAATTAAACAAAATGCATGCACCAACTGCCTAATTCAGAACATTTCCATTATAAAAGTCTACTCAAAATTCTACAGTTCACCAGTATCAGTAAATATGCACAATATCTGAAGTAGTAAAAGTCATCTAAATAATTACCACATTAAAGAAATCTGTAACTAATGAAGAGGTTGCTGCTAGCAAACAACTTGATATTTCATTGTTTCATCTACAAGTAAAGTGCCTATTGCTCTTGAGGAATAAATTGTCTATGTTGCATTAAAAAAATAAGCTAGTAATATTGCAATAGGGAATGAATGACAACAGGTTCATTGTTACTAGGTATCTTCGCCAAAAAGGACTGCAGCATCCACCCCCCCTTTACAACATAGTACAGTATCAGCAACGCATCGACCTAATGTGGGAGTAGAACCCACAGCCTTCTGCATCAAAA